>NW_028241286.1:0-270898 GCF_964263255.1 Lissotriton vulgaris
TATGAGGCAAGCAAATCAAACACTCACCCCAAGTCAACTGATGGGGTTTAATCCATCATCATTCTTTTGCTCATTCCACCACCCCAGTTCAGACATGGCCATATGCAGATCAGTCTGACCCTGTGCCTCATGGGAACAGTCCAGCCCAAACCACCAAGCCATGTCTTCCCTGGACCGGAAACAAGCACCCTGGGACCGTTTTCTGGCTTTTCAGCCATCATCAGCCAGGCTAGCTTGAATCCAGTGGTGAAGTGAGCAAGGGACCCACGTCTAGGCATACCCTGCCAACTTAGGGCGAACAAGGGGATACCGAAGGCGATGATGGACAGAGCGTTTGAGCAAATCAAACACTCACCCCCAGTCAACTGATGGGGTTTAACCATCATCGTTCTTTAGCTCACTCCACCACCCCAGTTCAGACATGGCCATATTTAAATCAGTCTGACCCTATGCCTCATGGGAACAGTCCAGCCCGAACTGTGAAGCCATATCTTCCTAGGACCGGAAACAAGCATCCTGGGACCGGTTTCTGGCTATTCAGCCGTCATCAGCCAGGCTAGCTTGAATCCAGTGGCAAAGTGAGCAAGGGCCCCACAGCTGGGCATACCCTTCCAACATAGGGTGAACAAAGCGTTACCAAAGGGGATAAGTGACGGAGCGTTTGAGCAAATCAAACACTCACCTCCGGTCAACTGATCAGTTCAAGCTGGACTGTTCCCATGAGGCACAGGGTCAGACTGATTTGCATATGGCCATGTCTGAACTGGGGTGGTGGAGTGAGCTAAAGAATGATGATGGATTAAACTTAGATCAGTTGACTGGGGGTGAGTGTTTGATTTGCTCAAACGCTCCATCCATCATCATCTTGGTAACACTTAAAACAGCAAAACAGTGGAAAGACCACACAAAAATAATCCACATATTGTTCCAAGAATAGAGCTTAATTTATTGAACAGAACAAGACTAAAACAACAGAAATCCAATAAGTAGAACCTGATTTATGATTTTTTAAGGAACATCTTGAAATATAGAAACATGGAAACATATAGCAGCAACCAGGGCTATCTGGTCAGGCTTGACGGGGTCAAATTAGAAATTTCAGGCTGACCGCAATGGAGCGCGGGGTTGGACACAGGAAGCACCTTGTCTGGCTGCAAAAGTACCTTGAATGGAGGATGCATCGAAGATCCGATGCGGGAGCAGAGGAGGCGATGTGTCAGCACTGATCCCTTGGAATGTAAGCGAAGCGTTACTTCGAAGCTGCGCAGTCAGAGATGCATCTTTGGTGAACCTTTGAATGAAGCTGATATGTTGTTGTTGAGCGGCCGCAACTCAGATCTCATTCTAACTAGGCATGGATGAAATTGAAATGATGGTAAAGTAATTCAATACATTTTATAGATTTTCGTATTATGCTAGACACACAAAAATCCAAAAATAAGGCCATTACGCCACTGTGCACCACAATTCCTTCATGGAAACATTTACCATGAACATACGGGAAAAACAGAATGCAAGTGACTGTTGTTGGCAATGCTTTTGGTTTCCTGCATTTTTTGGTGCAAAATAAGTCCTTGATTAAAAAGTTGTCTTATGGACGCATCTTGCACAAAAAAACAGGCAAAAAACAGGTTTGGCAAGAGTTTGTACATGCCAAGTTGACATAGCAGTGAAACTGAACATATAGGTTCTGCAGTGGCAGGCCTGAGACATGTTTAAATGTTGTTGGGCCTGCTCTGCTCCTGGCGGAGAACATCCATTACCACGCAGTTTTTACACCGCACTACCATTACAACGCGGGCTTTACAACGCAAGTCATTACCACGACTTGCGCTGGAGGGCGCTGTAGGCTAAGGAATAGTAGATTTACTATTCCAACACCTTCCCTACTGTACGTAGCCTGGTGTTGGAATAGTAAATCTTACTATTCCTAAGTCCAGTACCCTACAGCGCAAGTCGTGCAACTTGCGTTGTAAAGCCCGCGTTGTAATGGCACGCGGGGTAAAAGCCCGCGTTGTATTGACATACAACCCTCCTGGCCATATCTGAGGTGGGGGCAGAGTACCACCAGCATATGGCTGGGATTCCCGGGTGGAATATCGTTTTGCGTTCTAGCAGAGGTGCATGTGTTTTTCCGACCTTAGGACACTCACATTTCTGCATCCAGGTTCATAGACGGCGCCTTCGTATCTCTCGACGGACAGTTGTTCTCCGGCCTTTTTTCCAAACTCCTGTTGGAGTTGCTCCTGGTTTTGGTCGTACGGCAATCCTGGAATTCCTATGGAGAGACAAAAAGTATAAGAACATTTAAAACACTTTTGTCTACAAACAATGGAGGTAATGCGCTTCGTGCTAGCATTTTAAAAGTATAAAGTGTATACTTATATGACAATGTGATGGATATAGGAGATCTTGTTATTTTTTTGCAGGAGAAAGCTGGATATATCTATAGAAAAAGAAAGGCAATAGATAGTTTACTAGGTTATACAGTAACTAAGCATGGGCGAATTTTGCAAATCTGGCGTTCGCAATCTGCAAAATCTGCGAATTCTCGCGAATTTGCAGATTTTTTTTTTGTGTTCGCAAGGGTTTCTGCCAGTTCGCGAGGATTTTGTACCAGTTTGCGATTGCGAACTTACTTGTCGGCACGCAACGGTCGCGACTATGTTGTTTCTACGTCTTGTTCATCATCACAGGTTCACAGCACCCTCTGTTTCAACACTGCCACCCTCTGTTTCACCCATGACAACCTCTGGTACATCAATGCCACCCTCTGGTTCATCATCAGCATCACTGTAGATTATGGGGGGGGGAAAGCAAGCACACCTGCCCTGCTTCAACTGACATGAATTAATTTGGGGTTGATTTATTAATGTGTCACTGTTTTAAAATTCCAGTCTGCACCTGCTTCCTTACCTGTAATTTGCTTTCTGTTGCAGTGCAATTTTTTTTCTCCAGGACCTTTGTGGCCTACTTGTAGCTATTCTATGATCGGCTGTGAGGGTCGGAGCAGGGTCATACAATTGTTGCAACTAGCAACTGAACTCTGGAGGGGCCCCAGTCAGGAAGCACTACAGGGAATGGTTACTAATGATGAATTTGAACTTTTGCACCTGCTGCTGAGTGCTTTCAGTTTAGCAAAACTCGTTTTTCTGCAGAACAGCAAATGTAATGCCAACAAACTTACTTGTGAAAGTTTATTTCTAATCCAAAAGTGATCCAAAGAAAGTCAAAAGGCCTCAAATCCAAAAAAGGGCAGGCAAATGTCAACCTGAGGAGTTATTCTGATAAAAATCATCATTTTCAGAAGGTCTATGCTGCTTGCTAGTGGATTTCTTGTGCAGAATTGCAAATTTTGTAATTTCCAGAGTGCGAGATTGTTGCTGCCTGTCGCACCTACATGTTCGCAATTGCGAACTTACACCGCACGCCGCAAAATTGTATCACCAAGAAAAAAAAATCCGCTGCGTGCGAATTTGCGGATTTTCGGTAAATTCGGGAGCGTTCGCAGATTGCGAATTTACCGAAAATCCGCAAAATCCGCGAGCGGAACGGATTTTCCGCCCATGCTTAACAGTAACGCAAATTCAGCTTTGAAGATATATAAAAGTCCAGCACTATTTTTTGTGTTACTTTTTTCTTCGCCTGTTGTAGGAGAGTACAAGAGACTCCTTTCTTGAGTATTTGGACATTACTCTATTATGTTTTTTGGGCTTTCTATGAACCCCTTCGCTGCGGCGGCTATTCCGCCGCAGTGCTAAGGGGGGGGCGGGCCGCGCGGTGGTCCCGTGCTCGTGACGGAACCGCTCCGTCACGGCCCTTGGGTGAGCTGTGCTTGTGACGGAACGGTTCCGTCACGAACCCGCCCGCCCATTAGAACGTCAGCGCAGGCGCGGAATTTTCGCCACGCAGGCGAGCGGGCCGTGACCGAACCGTTCCGTCACCAGCACAGCCCACCCAAGGCTCGTGACGGAACGGTTCCGTCACGAGCATGGGAGGGGTTAACGCATGTTGCAAAACGCTTTTTAGGCATGTTTTACCTTAAACATTACTTTTCATACCACACTCTAACTATCCTAGGTGTACAGTAAACCTATTTCCTCTTTTCTTTTCTTTATATAGAATGTATACTATTCCTGGGTGCACAGTTTTTTTCCTTGATTTCGGAAGAGGGGAATTATACACATAGTCACTGATATAATAGTTAATAGTCTTAAGTATCAGTACCTTAGAAAGGCGCTATACAAATGTCTATTTAAAAGAGAGAAGTCCCAAAAGAATGGACAGTGTAGGGATATGTCCAATTTCAATAAGTACTCCTTAGGGTAAAACTATTTATCTAAAAAACAGCATGCCATTAATTGGGCAGGAAAGGCAAAGGTACAATGTGGTGTGTTCAAGTTATAACAGTCTCTTAGAGCAGGGCAATTGTGAATTATCATAAAATACTGCAACAATTACTCATTAAAAAAGATGATCATCACAATACATGTTTAGAAAAACTCTGTTTGAATTTATTTTTATACAAAATTAATTCATTATTCACAATCACAACGTTAAAATCAACATATACATTTTATTAAAAACAAAAAGAATCAAAAAAAGTCGACGCGGCGTTTCGGTTTTCTGTTAGTACACCTTCTTATGGACTGATTCTAAATGAATTTAAAAAACACAGAGTTACCATCCATTTTTTAGTGCAGTTTTAAAAGTACATCTCTCTATGTATGACACAGTATCACAATAGTGATTGCACTTTCTTATTGTTATATTATTCCGATATCTATTTCAAAACAATAGTCCGTCTTTTTTCAATGTTGTTGAACACCAACAATATCATATTCTTTTTCTCTATGGTCTCATGTACATGTAATCCCCTCCAGCATTTCTATTGTTCATTGTCTCAACACATTTATACACTTATTACACAGCTAAATTTGTTTGCCTCTCCCTTGGACCTGTAGTCCAATGCTGTTACCCCCTATATTAGAAATTTAAGAACATCATAATAATGCTATCAGCACGCATACCTTGTTCCAGATGGAGGTTATATCTCTACTGGAAAGTGCTGATTGACAAGATTCCTATGGGCTTTTAGATGATTGACCCATCACAGGATGCTGTACTCAATTAGCATAGTGTGATGTCTCTAAATAGAAAAATAATTCTTATTTTTTATATTTAATTTATGATCCTTTGATGCTATTTTCATATATCTTTGCTAAATTTGGGCGGACTTTATCGTCTTTACATACCTCCCTAGTAGAGCAGTGTTAACAACGTTCCTTTATGTTGTCATCTGTCTCTATTCTTCAATCTCAATAAGTGTCTCTAAAACATAAGAAACAAAGTAAAGGGAACCCTTAGTTTTTTAAGTTACATGGCTCATCACCCCCTATTTGTTTTAATTTGGTTCATTACATTTTGTACCTGTCACTAGGGCGTAGTCTTGCTGGATATTAGACTGCCAGGAGGAGCCACCGTTTTTTTGATCGTTGCTGTCGTTAATTTACCTAAAGAATTACAATTTATACTTTAATTTCACTTCTGGTGATTCCCCGCTAAGGGACCTTTTTTAGTACTGATTTGTCACTCACCATATAATCTAGGTAAAAGATTTTCTGCTACAATCTCGCTTCCCATACGGTCCGCTTTCAATTGGGTCCGTTCTTAGTTGAGGGCCCAAAGACAAAAAGGGGCTGGCCTCTTCAATTTGTCATTGCCTGTAAAAGTATTTACACATTTAAAAAAAAAAAAATTTTGTATCTGCTTATCGCCATATGTGCCACAATATTACAACTATCACTAACGTCCTCTATAGTATGCTCGGTTTCGCTTTTTTCCAAAATTGTATACCGGCAAAATTAATTATGTACATCCATCTCCGATATGTTCCCAGTCTATTCATTCAAACAGCCTCCCTTCTTTCTACTTAGAGTAAGGCATCTCATGGCTTAAATATGGATATGAGGTTCACTCGTCAGTAATCGCGAGTAAAAAACTATTCCCCAAGTCTTCGTTTCACTTCGAGTGTGAAGTTTGTTCTTCAGTCGCCGCGGGCAATAACTATGGCAGTCCGTCCACAATTCCTTCAGTCGGTGTATGTCGAAATGAAAGGAACATTTCGACCTACACCGACTGAAGGAATTGTGGACGGACTGCCGGGATACAGGAGCATAGAGGCCGATGGAAAGTTTGAGGGTAAGCCATAGTTATTGCCCGCGGCGACTGAAGAACAAACTTCACACTCGAAGTGAAACGAAGACTTGGGGAATAGTTTTTTACTCGCGATTACTGACGAGTAAACCTCATATCCATATTTAAGCCATGAGATGCCTTACTCTAAGTAGAAAGAAGGGAGGCTGTTTGAATGAATAGACTGTGAACATATCGGAGATGGATGTACATAATTAGTTTTGCCGGTATACAATTTTGGAAAAAACCGAAACCGAGCATACTATAGAGGACGTTAGTGATAGTTGTAATATTGTGGCACATATGGCAATAAGCAGATACTAAAAAAATTTCTTCAAAAATGTGTAAATACTTTTACAGGCAATGACAAATTGAAGAGGCCAGCCCCTTTTTGTCTTTGGGCCCTCAACTAAGAACGGACCCAATTGAAAGCGGACCGTATGGGAAGCGAGATTGTAGCAGAAAATCTTTTACCTAGATTATATGGTGAGTGACAAATCAGTACTAAATAAGGTCCCTTAGCGGGGAATCACCAGAAGTGAAATTAAAGTATAAATTGTAATTCTTTAGGTAAATTAATGACAGCAACGATCAAAAAAACGGTGTCTCCTCCTGGCAGTCTAATATCCGGCAAGACTACGCCCTAGTGACAGGTACAAAATGTAATGAACCAAATTAAAACAAATAGGGGGTGATGAGCCATGTAACTTAAAAAACTAAGGGTTCCCTTTACTTTGTTTCTTATTTTTTAGAGACACTTATTGAGATTGAAGAATAGAGACAGATGACAACATAAAGGAACGTTGTTAACACTGCTCTACTAGGGAGGTATGTCAATTTGAAGGGGGATTTATAGAGTTTGAAGGTGATTTATAGAGCGCATGGCTGCCCGTGAGCGTCCCAGCGCTAACTGAAATCCAGAGGTAGGGTCAGGCGGGGTCAGGAAGAGGTCAGGGGAACAGCCATGTCTTCAAGGATTTACGGAATGACAGGAGATTAGGTTGGGCCCGAAGGTCCGGTGGGAGAGTGTTCCACATCTTGGACGCCTGATATGAGAACCGCCGACCTCCAACGCGTGTTCTCTTGATCCTGGGTATTTGGGTCAGATGGGCGTTGGTTGAGCGGAGGGTTCTGTTTGTGGTATAGGGTGTCACGAGATCTTTAAGGACAGGAGGGGCTTTTCCATGCAGGATTCTGTGAGTTAGGAACATGGCCTTGAACTGCACCCTTTGCTCCACCGGAAGCCAATGGAGTTCTTTGAGTGCAGGTAAGGATTCGGGCGGCCGCATTTTGAACCACCTGTAGCCTTGAGATGACTTTTTTTGGTGAACCGAGGTATAAGGCGTTGCCGTAGTCAAGTCTTGACAGTATAAGACCCTGTATAAGTAGTTTTCTTGACTGAAGCGGGAGCAATGGGAGGATCTTACGGATGGAAAGTAGTAGGCCAAAGCATGTGCCTGCGGTTTTTCTGGCCTGCATGTTGAGGGTTAGTTTGTCATCCAGCCAGATCCCTAAGCTTTTGATATCAGTTTTGGGGATTGGTGGTGGGCCCATGCTGGGAGGCCATAGAGACTCCGGGCGGAAGTGGGACTGGTTGCCCAATACCATTAGCTCAGTTTTGTCCCCGTTGAGCTTTAAGTGGGAATCGCTCATCCAGCTGACTATATCCCCCAGGCAGGAGTACAGATCGATGGTAGGGAGTTCTGACTGGCTGAGGGAGACGACCAGCTGAGTGTCGTCCGCGTAGGTCAGGAGTTTGATGCCATAAGGGACGACAATTTGTTCAAGAGGTGCCATGTATACGTTGAAGAGTGTAGGGCTCAATGACGAGCCCTGAGGCACTCCGCAACGTATCGGGGTTTCCCTGGAGATGCAGTCTGCCTCCGCCACCTGAAAGGAGCGGTTGTGGAGGAAGGATTTTAGCCAGCAGAGGGCCGTCCCAGTGATGCCAAGGTTTTCCAGGCGTTGGGCCAGGATGCTATGGTTGACGGTGTCGAATGCTGCGCTGAGGTCCAGGAGGATCACTGCCACTGATCCTCCTGTAAAGATGAGAAAGTCCGCCCAAATTTAGCAAAGATATATGAAAATAGCATCAAAGGATCATAAATTAAATATAAAAAATAATTTTTCTATTTAGAGACATCACACTATGCTAATTGAGTACAGCATCCTGTGACGGGTCAATCATCTAAAAGCCCATAGGAATCTTGTCAATCAGCACTTTCCAGTAGAGATATAACCTCCATCTGGAACAATGTATGCGTGCTGATAACATTATTATAATGTTCTTAAATGTCTAATATAGGGGGTAACAGCATTGGACAACAGGTCCAAGGGAGAGGCAAACAAATTTAGCTGTGTAATAAGTGTATAAATGTGTTGAGACAATGAACAATAGAAATGCTGGAGGGGATTACATGTACATGAGACCATAGAGAAAAAGAATATGATATTGTTGGTGTTCAACAACATTGAAAAAAGACGGACTATTGTTTTGAAATAGATATCGGAATAATATAACAAAAAGAAAGGGCAATCACTATTGTGATACTGTGTCGTACATAGAGAGATGTACTTTTAAAACTGCACTAAAAAATGGATGGTAACTCTGTGTTTTTTAAATTCATTTAGAATCAGTCCTGAAGAAGGTGTACTAACAGAAAACCGAAACGCCGCGTCGACTTTTTTTGATTCTTTGTGTTTTTAATTTTTAATAAAATGTATAATATGTTGTTTTTAACGTTGTGATTGTGAATAATGAATTAATTTTGTATAAGAATAAATTTAAACAGAGTTTTTCTAAACATGTATTGTGATGATCATCTTTTTTAATGAGTAATTGTTGCAGTATTTTATGATAATTCACAATTACCCTGCTCTAAGAGACTGTTATAACTTGAACACACCACATTGTACCTTTGCCTTTCCCGCCCAATTAATGGCATGCTGTTTTTTAGATAAATAGTTTTACCCTAAGGAGTACTTATTGAAATTGGACATATCTCTACACTGTCCATTCTTTTGGGACTTCTCTCTTTTAAATATTCTTCCCCCCAGTCCCCTACAAGTCTGCGTGGGGTCCTCCTTTACTTTGAAAAAAGCTATACATATGTCTACAGCATTTTTCTCTTCCTTGTATGCAGGAAATACACAGAGAAATTCTTCACACTCCATACCTCCCTGGGTTTACTCCATGGGACACATGTCTTTTCTCTTCCCTTACCCTCTTACCGTCATCTCACCCCTACTGGCTTTGACTTTGTTGGACAGTCCTGGAAGAGGGATGGAGTTGGAATCTAGCTTTGTTGTCTTTCCTATCGTTCCTGCAGAAACACAGGTGAGAATTGACAAAGGGCAATTTAAGGGGGTGGCAAAATCAGTGCTGCAGGCCCAATAGTAGTACAAAAGGGGGTGGTGATGGACGGAGCATCTGAATCAATCAAGCACTCACACCCAGTCAAAAGATCTGGGTTTAATCCATCACCGTTCTTTAGCCCACTCTGCCACCCCAGTTCAGACATGGCTATATGCAAATCAGTCTGACCCTGTGCCTCATGGGAACAGTCGAGCCCGAACTGCCAAGACATGTCTTCCCTGGACCAGAAACAAGATTCCGAGGACCGGTTTCTGGCATTCCAGCCGTCTTCAGCCCGGCTTGCTTGAATCCAGTGGCAAAGTGAGCAAGGGACTCACGTCTGAGCATACCCTGCCACACTTATGGCGGCCAAAAGCGGTACAAAAGGGGGTGGTGATGGACGGAGCATCTGAATCAATCAAACACTCACAACCAGTCAAAAGATCTGGGTTTAATCCATCACCGTCTTTAGCCCACTCTGCCACCCCAGTTCAGACATGGCTATATGCAAATCAGTCTGACCCTGTGCCTCATGGGAACAGTCCAGCCCGAACTGCCAAGCCATGACTTCCCTGGACTGGAAACAAGCTTCCGAGTACCGGTTTCTGGCATTCCAGCCGTCTTCAGCCCAGCTTGCTTGAATCCAGTGGCAAAGTGAGCAAGGGACTCACGTCTGAGCATACCCTGCCACACTTATGGCGGCCAAAAGTGGTACAAAAGGGGGTGGTGATAGACGGAGCATCTGAATCAATCAAACACTCACACCCAGTCAAAAGATCTGGGTTTAATCCATCACCGTTCTTTAGCCCACTCTGCCACCCCAGTTCAGACATGGCTATATGCAAATCAGTTTGACCCTGTGCCTCATGGGAACAGTCCAGCCCGAACTGCCAAGCCATGTCAGGCCCAATAGTAGCATTTAATTTAAAGGCCCTGGGCACATATAGTGCACTTTACTAATAACTTATAAGTAAATTAAATATGCCAATTGTGAATACACCAATATTACCATGTTTCGAGGGAATGAGCACATGCATTTTAGCATTGATTAGCAGTGGTAAAGTGCCCAGAGTCCTAAGGCCAATAAAAACATCAGCAAAAAGTGAGACAAACAGGCAGAAACGTTTGGGGGAAGCCCAGGATAAGGCTGACTGGTCTAACAACATTATATTCTTCTGTAGTGTCTGTGATGTATTATGCTCTATCAAACAGCCATTTCGACAGTTCAAAGGCAGCACTTCTTACAGTTTCACGACGATCATGATTACATCTGCTGGGAAGGGTTAGTCTCCTTTCATTATATTGTCTCTTCTTTACCCTAAAATAACATTCATTACTAATAATGAAAGTAGAAGCTGTTTGGGAGGAAACAGAAACATTGTGCTCCTAACCACGTGGTGTATCTGACTGTGCATGTAAGCGCTTCAGTGTCCCACAGAGATCGCTATACAAATAGTACGATAAAATGCAAAATCTGCATACTTGCCTGCAAAACTCATTTTGAAGAGGTGGATTATTAGTTGCAGTTGTTGAGACACCTCACCAAGTAATATTGCCATTATACTGAATCAGGTCCAGTTAGGTTACTTTAATTTAAATCTTAGGTCTGTCCTGGATAGCTGTGCTGTACAGCAGTGAGGATTAACACAAAGGAAACATGTGTAAGGCATTTATCAGTACAAAAAACTGGTAAAAAGTCAAAAATGCAACACAATGAAAATTCCACTCGAAAATATAAAAGCAGTATATATTGTATTCCGCAATTAGACACCAAAAAGACAAAAATCACATTAGGGCAACCGGAGATATGATTTTTACACCTTTTAGAGTTTTCTAGTGTCAGCCTCTGGTATTTTGTTGCAATAGACCAGTTCAAAGTCAACAGTTCAGGCTGACCGGGATGCAGCATGGGTTGGCTACAGTGACCAATTTCATCCCTGGGAAAAGTTTACCTCCTGACTTAGCCTTTTTTTCTGGAGGAATTTTCTGGTTGGCGGGGTGGGCTTACCGGCAGGATCTGACAGAGGGCTACACAAACGTGGTGTGCTGCTCAGCAATGGTCCGGGTGAATTTGTCCATGTTGAGACTTGAAAAGAATTCTGGAGTAGAGCTCCTTTCAGCGGGACAAAAAAGCAAGTTAAATCTGGCTGACAATGCAGTGTCTGTGGTATTGCGTTGGTTCCATAGTAGTCTCTGGTTCTGTCTGCAAAACGTTCAGAAAAGGTTTCTAAGTGCCCACTTTTGCAAACATGAAGGGAAGAGAGTACACTATAACCACAGGCCAGGGTCCAGGACCTTTTGGGCACCACTCGGTGAGTTGTGACTCAATCTTCGAGGAGTCACCAGCAGGGTTCAGGGCAAATTCATTTGGAACTGGTTCCCCAGGCTCTCTTCTTTGTTGCAGATTTCTTGCAGCTTTTGTGTTCCTGGAGCTTAACATGAGGCGAGCCAACTAGTCCTTGGAGTCCACTCTTCTGTTCTTGGTTCTAATGAGAGCAGGTCCAGCCCTTGGGGTTTCTTTACACCTGTAATACAGCAGGCTCAGTCCATCTTCTGAGTTCCAATCCTTTGGTTTAGCTAGTGCAGCTCTTCCTGTGTATTTTATTTGTCCAGCAGTATTCAGAATATGGTAGTTGTGGTTGGGGATGACTCCCTAACTAATAAGGAAAAAGTCTCCAACACACGTTGGCATCATTTCCTGGGGCATTAGCCCTAAACAATCCCACAGTGCCCTAATCTGCTGCTAAATTCAACATGGCAGAAAATATATTCCCTTGGTCAGAGCCCTGGGCAAACGTCTGGGATGTGCCCCGGGAAATGAGTGACGCCCCCTGCAAAACTAATTCGGGAACAGGTTTTCTGCTTAATATTGGTGCCACTCTGGCTTCTTAGACAATTGCAGGTGCAGGTCTAGGCATCAGTTACTTCTATGTGTGATAGGGGCTGCCCCGTTGAAGCTTGTACTGTTCGTTACCTCATTCCCCAGGCCATCCTGTCAGTTGGAGGTCTCATCTCCTCCCAGCCAAAGCCCCTTTGTTCCCTTTCTTGAGAGCAATTCACACCACTCCTCAGGGCTGCCAGGTGACAGCTGGAGGATTATCTCAGAAAGGGCTATTAGAGCCTTTACACAGGAAAATACCAGCTTTCTAAAATGAGCCTTTTCAAGATAGTAATTTATAAACTGACTTTACTATCAGATTGGATTTTAATTTCCTAACTATATGAGTCCTTAAATAAGGCATCTAGCTATTCCCAAACCTAAGTCATACAATATTGTGTTCTAATGTAACCCAGTGATTTTCTATGGGAAAGCTGGCCTTGCCACAGTGAAAAACTACTCCAGAAATTGTTCACTGCTAGGATATGTAAAACTTATGTACATACGTTCTACTTTTTAAATACCATGCATCTTGTACTGAAGGCACTTGAAAAGGAAGGTTTAGACCTGGCAAAGGGTTATTGACCAAGTTGAATTGGCAGTTTTACAACTACTATGCTAGGCTGCAGAGGCAGACCTTGAGTTATGTTTTCACTTTGTCATTGTGGTCATGGCACAATAAGTGAAGCAGTCCACTAGTGACATCAACTTACTGGCCCTGGGTACACCAACTACCACATACTACCAACTAATTTGCAAGTTACATGTGCCAATCAGGTATTTGCCAGCTGCACATATACTTTAGGGGTCAGTGCACATACATTGGGCACTGGAGATCAGCGTCCCAATTTTCAGAGTCAGTAAACCAGCACTACAGCTAGCAAATAATTGGGGACTGATCCTGCAAAAGAGCATTTCCTCACACTCATAATTGGGCTGTATTTATTGCACCCAGTACATTTTAACTCAGCAGAGCCAGATGTTATTAGGTGTGACAAATAGATCAGTAATTATTTTTACGCTGCCTTACAGGGCGATCTGTCAGTGCCAAAAGAATTTGTCTGACAAAATCAGTGTGTGGCTCTATTTCTTTGCTTGTCTGTGGGCCCATTTTATGGTCTGGTTGGTTTTCTTAGGTGTTGCCACAAACATTGGCTGCAGCAAGCACAAATGGATGCAGTCGTCCATATCTTGCAAACCACACATTCAGTGTACCTTTACAAATCCAAAACAGACTTGGGGCATATTTATGAGTCCGCTTGCTTTGTGCTTGCTCCACGCAAAGCGGTGCAAGCCCAACGCAACTCAAAAATGAGATTTAGGAAGCCACGCAAGGCTGCATTCTGGGGCACACATCGAGAGAGGAACATGCCTCTCATGATTGCCTTGGTGAACGAATGTGTCCCTTTCCTGCACAAAAACAACCCTGCATGCAACACAGCCACTCGTGCACCCTGGTGCAAGGTGCCTGCATTGGCGCTAGGCAGCCAAAACAGAGGCAGTGCCCGGACAAGGACAGGAATGCTCAGCAAATGCGGCGCATCCCGCCCTTTCCCTGTGACGCAGCGCGGCACAGCCAGGTGACTCAGTGCTGCGCCACAAACTCACACATATGCCCCTTGATTTGCAAATGTGGGACAATATTTTCAGCTATCTGATTGGCTAATGGGGCCACTTTTACTTTAGTGCCCAGTGCTATTTTATATCTCAATTCGACCCTGGTAACAAGGGCCTAATTAGCCATAATGTACAACACCTCATTCACTCCTAGCACAACCCCGATGGGTTGCATGTGAGATGGCTAGTGGCTCTTTTGTTACAGGGCCATCTTAACGACTTTGGGGCCCTGGGCCAAACGCATCTTGGGGGCCAATGTTCGGACAGCTTTGATTTTATGATCCAGTTTCAGCTCTTTCATGCCCTTTTTGGCTAGGTCACTGACAGTGCTCAGGCACACTCCTCCAAATTCTAAATGTATTTAGAGCTATTATTCAGGGACACTAATGTGAATATTGTAACGCACCATCAGCTCACTATTATTACTACAAATAATTTCTGTGACACCCTCCCATTTCTCATATGTGTGGTCCTGTTTTAATCTATAAAAACTGCTTTATGGATGTTGCATACAACGTAAACACGCCATTGCACTGTAAAATGTCTGTAATAAACTCTAAGACATCACCCAAAATTAAGGTAAGGTAAATGAAAAAAGTATTTAAAAAATCTGTTGAAGAATTATTCAAGATCATCAGGGCAGGACTCTCTACAGAACAGAGCTGGCTCTATCTGGGGGCCCCCTGAGTGTCTGGGGCCCTGGGCCAGAGCACACTTTGCCCATGCCTTAAAACGTCTCTGTTTTGTTACTCACTATAACAGCACACCCTAAGCTCACGTGACTGCACACACCCTTATCAGCACTGGGACATGACGCTGATAGGGAAGGGGTTGTAAAAGCTTCGTGTAGACAGGTCAAACAGACGGAAATGTTTCACCATGACAGGCAGCAATACCCGCATGCTTCAAGGATGCAAAGCGCCAGGAAAGCAGTTTTAGTTGCATCATTTGGTACAGTCCCCGAGGTATGAGTACATTATAAGACCGTCATAAACTTCATATCGTAATAAAGGATGGCGCTACAGTGTCTGGTTTCAGGAAATAAAGTAACGGTAATTCTGCTGCAATAAATGTGGGAGTGTGGCCAGCGGCTGACGTCACAGCAGGCCAATGACCTCTCCAGCCAACAAACCGGCGAAGATATGACCTAGGTAATCCAAGTATTATTTTTTCCCTTAAGAATTTAAACACTTATAACGGTATGAATTTGCCAGGCACTTGACATAAATATTAACTTCCATTCTTCTAGTCGTGAAAGCTATTAACGGCCTCATTACAGTTTACACAGAGTTAAGATCGGTATATAACGCGCAAGATTCGGGCCAGCTTTAGGCACGGGCGAGCTGTGCCTAGGCAAAGGGCGCCGATCTCCACAGGGACGAAAACAACTGTCTACAACTTAATACCAGCAAAAAGGGATAAAGTAAGAGGGAAAGGAGAGTTAATCGTGGCCACATGGAATATTTCTGGTCTTAGGAATAAAGTCGACGATCCCATATGGAGGGACTTTATAACCACCATGGATATTATTGGGCTACAGGAAACCTGGGACACACAAAACATACCCACAATAGATGGTTTCACAACTTTTTTCCTCCCAGCTGTTACCTCCACCCGGGGACGAGCTAGGGGGGGTCTGGTTACCCTGGTAGCTGCTAAAAATTTCAGGTACATATAAAGAAATAGACACTGGTTGTCCCTATTGTTTGGCAGTCCAAATATCCTGAGGCTTCGTCCTGGTTGTGAATTTTTATAATTCTTTTGATAGGGCCTATCCAACCAGCAATTTGACAATGTTAAACTCTATTCTCACAAAATATAAAGAGTTGTCGGAGTCTCAATGCACTATTATGTTCATGGGGGACTTCAACATCCATGGTTGTCCAGATAAATGTCCACCAAATGTTTTATATGTCCCCCCTGAACAAGGGGATATTCATTTTGAGCACTCTTACCAGGGTATTTTACTAGAAGCCATGTTGGCTGAAAACGGGTTAATGTTACCCACCGGGGGAGGCATGGATATTCCCACATTCAAGGGACATGGTAGTGGGTCAACAATTGATTTTATCTTTTTAAGTAGTACTTGTGGCAGCCATATTAATAGTTATTCCGCTGTGTGGGCTCATTAGAGTGATCACAACCCAGTTCTGTTAAATGTGAGAGATGTCATTGTCATAACCGAGAGTAGGCTGAATATGGCTGAGAAATGTGATATCCGGTTAACTGACCAAGCGCGCAGAATTAAATGGTGCAAGATAGTACCAGATGAGTTTTTCACAAATCTCTGTAGTAGTAGCCGGGAGGAATTGGACCTTTGTATGGATGTGGAGGCAGGGGATAAAGAAGTTGTGGAGGCGTATCAAAAGATTTGCCTCCAAATTGTGTCTAATCTGACACGCAACAGCAAAAGCAAAGCCCCTGGGAATATAGGCTGGTTTGATAAAAATTGTTCAATGGCCAACCGAAAACTTAAGGCGGCCCTTAAACGCAAACCAGTGGACAGATTGCTTGTGGCTACTCTCAGAAAAGAGTACAAGGTAGTTGTTGAAAGGAGGCGACGGGAGATTAGAGAAGACGCCTGGGCAGAATTAACGTCAATTGACGTGCTGAAAAATAGCGCCAAGTTTTGGGCCGTGGTCAATCAACCTTACTTTGCTGACTCTCGTAATAACGAATTGGACTGTGGGATACAAGAAGATAAATGGTTTTTGCATTTTAAGTCAGTCTACGAGCAAGAGAACTTGGCGGCTGAGGCTTCGACCACTTTTATTAGGCTCCCTCATACCTTAGTAGTAAATGAAGGTGAGGTGGCCGAAGCAATTGGTAAAATGACCAGCAACAAGGCTCCTGGGCCGGATGGTGTTCCTTCTGACCTTTTTAAATCTAACATAGTATTTTGGTCCAAAATCCTAGCAAATGTTTTTAATAGAATCTCTTAAACAGGTATTCCAGAGACTTGGTCCCAGTCGGTGATTGTGCCCATTTATAAAAAAGGTGATAGGAGTAATCCGGGTAATTACCGCCCAATCTCACTCATTGATTTAGCTGTAAAGGTCCTAGGTAGAGTGGTCTTATCTAAACTAACTGACTGGCTGGAGGAAACTAATACCCTCTCTGCCTTACAATACGGCTTCAGAAAGGGGCGAAGCACAATAGACCAAAGCCTAAATTTGCAACTGCTTATTGGGAAATACACAATAGCGAAGCCAGGAACATTGCACATCGCATTCATGGACCTGTCCTGGCCTTTGATCGAGTTAACAGGTCAAAGTTATGGGGCCTGCTTCTAAAGATAGGAATAGATGCTAATATTGTGTACTTCTTGGCAGACCTCCATAGGGACCTTAGAGCCACGGTGAGATATGACCGAAAAGGGAATTGCACGGGCAAGATTAGCATCACCAATGGTGTACGGCAAGGTTTTATCTTAGCCCCCTTACTATTCACATTATATATCGACGATCTGGGTGATGTTTTAGGAGCCGCATGCAAGGATATACCACGGGCAGGGAAGTTCCTATTACCGGCATTATTATATGCGGATGATGCCGCCCTTTTAGCTCGGACCGCAGTGGGACTCCAATGTCTTTTAAATTCATTTGATGTGTTCATGTCATCTTTTGATTTAAGTGTCAACTATGGTAAATCTCATGTCATGATGGTGGGCCCGAAAGGCAGGGTTTTGAAAAATGTAAAGACATTGCAATGTAATGGGCATAAATTGACAAGAATCTCCATGTTTCCTTACTTGGGGGTTGTATTCAATGATAGTTCTACCTGGCACCCCCAATTGATGGAGAAAAAATATGTCTTTGCCCATTCCATTCTGGCAGTTTGGGGGTTTTCCCGAAAACTGGGGGTAAAACCCTTGCAGGCAGTATTGAAGGTATGTGCTGCAAATTTTATTGCCATTTCAATGTATGGCGCAGACCTGTGGGGCTTCAGACCAGTTAAGATGCTTCAGGTAGTGGAGGACAATTTTCTGAAATTGATTTTATCCTTGCCACGATCTACGGCTGGTTTCATAGTGCACCAAGAATGCGGCGTAGATTATCTGGAAGATCAAATCGCTGTGGCCCCCTTACTAAAATGGATTTCAGTTTTGCTGAACCCGGAACTGGAGGTGAACCACGAAGTTTTAAAGGATTGTCTGACACTAGATCACTGGGATTTTATCCCCTGGCTGAAATATGTCCAACAACTATCTATAACATTAGGTCGGCCAGAATTGTTCACTGAGCCGGCCAAACTTGTGAAGGGTGACCTGAAATGGGTTAAAAGCACCTTTAAGTTGAATAGAGGGGTGGATAGAGAAGGTTTGGAGCTGGTTAAACCAACCGTGAGAACTCACCAGCTGATTGTATCCTCAGGGTGTGAACTGGAATTATATTTAAAGGTTGTCAACATTCCCAATCACAGATATCTTTTAACAAAGTTCCGGTTAAATAAAATTCATTTCCTGATCTCTGGTCGCCCTTGTTGGACTAAGCCCTCAGATTTGGACCTGTGTAAATGTGATGGTTTTTCCCTCATGGACACTGCTCATTTTTTGTTTTTTTGTGGTCACTTCATAGACATAAGGAAAAGGTTTATCATACCCGTATTAAAGGGGAAAGGGTTTAGGCAAGTGAAGCCCGCTTTACTGTACCTCCAATTACTGTCTAATACTTGGGAAATTTGTAACGTGGCCACATTTCTTACCATAGCTATGAGACTTAGCAAAAAGATTAATTGGTCTTAGATGAAATATTGTATATGGCAAGTTTTTAGATAACGTGTAAAATGTTTTAATTCTTTTTTCTTAATAATCCTGGCATATTGCATACACTTTTAAAATGATACCATGTTTCCGCACTTTATATATTTTCTATTGGGTACTCTCTTTTTTAACTGTATTGAATGTCATTGTGTTTTCTGGTTTTTTTGGACCTTTATGTTTACATCTGTATACTTTTGTGGTTTTTGATATGATCCGAATAAATTATTTCTGACTGACTGACAACTGTCTACATAAAGGTCCTGCAAACGCAATGCCCCTCTCCCTAAGCTCCCGTGATTCCGTTTAAAGTGCTTCTAATCCTTTTAACTTGCTACAGTTGCTGTTTTTAGCTCCATATCAGCCCCTTACCTTGCCCTTCCATCTCACTCTAACCCCCAGTGGTGCTGGGGAGGTGCAGAGATGTGTATAAGAGGCAGGCCACTGCTCTGATGTAGCCCACCTGGGACCGGCCTGTGAAAATGGGTGCTGTCTCATTTTATTCACCAGCAGTAAGGAGGGTGGCACATTTCTCTCTGACCAAAGACCTTTTTTGAGCAAGGGGCCACTCCGGGCCAGATTAACCAATTCTGGACAGATCATCCCACTAAAGCCAGCTATTCCGACTACAGATCTCTGCAATGGGAAAATACCATGTGGCCAAACTGGCTATTCCCATTTCTGCAAAATGTTCTGCTCTCACTTGTCACCTACTCTAAGCAGATGGTAAAATGGAATGAGAGGGGCATTGCTGTCACAGGGCTTGCATGAGGAGTGAGCACCAGGTCAGGTAGGCGGAGTGGTTGGGGGATCTTTGCCACCACCGATGAGAATAAGAAAAGAGTGTGGGTGGTGAGTTGGGATTGTTGTTGCCATATTGTTGCTATACATTTACACTGGACCTGCAACTTGTTAAGGCAGACTTACAACACATTATAAGCATAACCTTAGAGCTTACCAACAATACATGTCCCAACAGGATTCCTGTGAAGATCAGTCACAACAGTGCCCAATACACTTGCTACCGCACTAGGTTTCCGTCTCCCCCCAACAAACTTGATCTCTACAATCTTGACTTTTCCCCACCTGAATTAGAGAACCATACCCTACCCGAACGACCCCACTTTGCCCTTAAGGTGCAAAGTTCCCCTCTCTGACAGAGACATTTCCTCCCTCCCTCCTCTCATATAATTCCACTTCCTCTGGAAACACATTCTGGAACATATCCAAGCCATCCCTGTAACCCACACTGAAAACCTAGGCCCAATGCCCGAGCTGTTAACAACTCCAACCGTATGCGAGTCAGCATCACCCAGACTACATCAGCAATACCATATCTCACAAGAAATGCATGCTACTCAATTGCAGATCAGCAGTAATGCACGCAGCAGATATTGCTGACCTCATCCTTACACAGGAACTTGACCTCTTAATTGTGACTCAAACCTGGCTAAATGATTCCTCCACACCCATCCTTGACTTACTCGTTCCCCCCAATCATGACATCATAAGACTAGATAGATTCCATAAACTACGGGGAGGTATCACCTGCATACTTCATAGCAGGGTCTCAGCGAAACAGTAGCAAATAGCTATGCATCAATATAGCTAGCAACAACAGGCCTTTATGCAAACTGCTTTCCAATCCCAGCGGCCTTTCCATAAATCAACTTTGGCTCCTTTGAGGTCCTCTCTTAACTCTGGTGCCAGGCTCATCACTGGATCCATAAGATATAACCACCTCACTTCGGATCTACAGGCTCTGAACTGGCTCCCATATGAGGCAAGGATTGTTAAAAATCACCTGCATGACTCATAAAAGACTACACTACAACCCCCGTGGTACTTGGCACACTAACTGGAGCTATCTGCCATTTGTAGATCTTCTATAAGTACTAGCACCCTACAGCTGAAGCCTCAGAAATTCTGTAAAAAGAAAACTTACAAGCAAGCCATCTCAGATTTTGCCCAGAGAATCTGGAACTCCCTTCCCCTGAAATCAGATACATCGCATCAACCATAGCCTTAAAAAACAAGCATTTGCAAAGCAATTGGTCTTGCATTTGTGAAAGTTCGAGCTATTGGCATCGTAAATGACAATGTTTTTTACCTCTGTTTTTTGTTTAGAAGCACTTACGACTGCTGTTCTATAACCTGATCAATTAAAGTAATTTTATAGAAGACGCATATACATGTGCACTGATGACCTTCTTGCACAGATAAGCACTTTCCCTGATTACTGACTCAAATATGGAACATAGGAGAAAAGAAAGCAGAGGGCACAGAAAAATGAAGGCAAAGTATAGAGTTTAGCGGAACAGAAAACAGAGAGCACGGAAAATTGAAATCAAATAGAGCATACAGGAAAGGAAAGCAGAGAGCATGGGAGAAAGGAAAGCAAGTGACGAGTGCTGAATCTGTTATTTTTCCACAGCTGGCCTGATAGGATGGTGGTTGATTCCAAACTGAGATTTCGGTTCAGAGACCCTTGACCCAAGGGTAGGTTGCTCCCCCTGCCTCGTGCAGCGCCACCAGTACTCTCCGCCATCTGCCAGTTTTTTGCACTCTCCTTTCTCTCCACAGATTCCCCTTCGTTTTTTGACCTCTCTGTGTGCCTCTGTTCACCCTCTTTTCTCTCCACAGATTCCCCTTCGTTTTTTGACCTCTCTGTGTGCCTCTGTTCACCCTCTTTTCTCTCCACAGATTCCCCTTTGTTTTTTGACCACTCTGCGTTCCTCTGTTTACCCTCTTTTCTCTCCACAGATTTCCCTTCGTTTTTTGACCTCTCTGTGGGCCTCTGTTCTCCCTTTCTCTCCACAGATTCCCCCCTCACTCATTTCCCATCCCCGCCACCCTTTCCCGCCGTTTTTCCCACAAATCAGTCTCTTCCCCGCCTACCCTCCCGCCGCCCACCTCCCAGCTGACCCCTCCTCTCCCAGATACCCATAAATGGCGGCCGCTGCGAGGCTGAGGTAGCGACCCTTGACCCAAGGGTAGGTCGCTCCCCCTGCCTCGTGCAGCGCCACCAGTGCTCTCCACCATCTGCCAGTTTTTTGCTCTCTCCTTTCTCTCCACAGATTCCCCTTCGTTTTTTGACCTCTCTGCGTGCCTCTGTTCACCCTCTTTTCTCTCCACAGATTCCCCTTCGTTTTTTGACCTCTCCGTGTGCCTCTGTTCACCCTCTTTTCTCTCCACAGATTCCCCTTCGTCTTTTGACCACTCTGCGTGCCTCTGTTCACCCTCTTTTCTCTCCACAGATTCCCCTTTGTTTTTTGACCACTCTGCGTGCCTCTGTTCACCCTCTTTTCTCTCCACAGATTCCCCTTCGTTTTTTGACCTCTCCGTGTGCCTCTGTTCACCCTCTTTTCTCTCCACAGATTCCCCTTCGTCTTTTGACCACTCTGCGTGCCTCTGTTCACCCTCTTTTCTCTCCACAGATTCCCCTTTGTTTTTTGACCACTCTGCGTGCCTCTGTTCACCCTCTTTTCTCTCCACAGATTCCCCTTCGTTTTTTGACCTCTGTGTGTGCCTCTGTTCACCCTTTCTCTCCACAGATTCCCCCCTCACTCATTTCCCGTCCCCCCCGCCACCCTTTCCCGCCGTTTTGCCCGCAAATCGGTCTCTTCCCCGCCTACCCTCACGCCGCCCACCTCCCAGCTGACCCCTCCTCCCCCAGATACCCATAAATGGCGGCCGCTGCGAGGCTGAGGTAGCGACCCATGACCCAAGGGTAGGTTGCTCCCCCTGCCTCGTGCAGCGCCACCAGTACTCTCCGCCATCTGCCAGTTTTTTGCACTCTCCTTTCTCTCCACAGATTCCCCTTCGTTTTTTGACCTCTCTGTGTGCCTCTGTTCACCCTCTTTTCTCTCCACAGATTCCCCTTCGTTTTTGACCTCTCTGTGTGCCTCTGTTCACCCTTTCTCTCCACAGATTCCCCCCTCACTCATTTCCCGTCCCCCCGCCACCCTTTCCTGCCGTTTTGCCCGCAAATCGGTCTCTTCCCCGCCTACCCTCCAGCCGCCCACCTCCCAGCTGACCCCTCCTTCCCCAGATACCCATAAATGGCGGCCGCTGCGAGGCCGCGCAGCGGACGCGCGCAGCGGGTGTGCCGCTGGCGCGCCAAAAGTGCGCCTAAGGCAAGCCCGTCTGCGCCCGTCCGTGCCTGGACCGTGCCCAGCGCCAGGACCCCTGGCCCCCACCGACGACTCGTCACACCTAGGATGCCGCCACACTCAACGCACTCAATGCCGGCCGGAACCCCGCCTGCTGCCGGGCCGCCCCGAAACGCTTCCACGGACCCTTCACCTGCACAACCTGCAAGTTCACCTGCCTCCGAACATGCCTCACACCCGCCAAGCGTAACCCCAGCACCGACCTCAAGTGCATCCTGCTCAACACCCGCTCCGTCCACAGACACGCCGTCGAACTCTGGAACCTGCTCGACACAACATCACCAGACGTCGAGTTCCTCACTGAAACCTAGATGAACCCCTCCTCAGCCCCAGACATCGCCATCGCCATCCCGGATGGATACAAGATCATCAGGAGAGACCGCATCAACCAGACTGGGGGAGGCATCGCCATCGTCCACAAGAACACCATCCGCATTACGACCAACACCGACGACCCCTACACCGCCGCCGAACACCTCCACTTCCAGATTCACACCGACCCTAAGACGACCCTCAGGGGCACCCTCGTCTACAGACCCCCGGGACCACGCACACAATTCAGCGAAGACATCGCGGACTTCATCAGCCCGCACGCCCTCCCCTCCGCCGACTACATCCTCCTAGGGGACCTCAACTTCCACCTGGAGAACAACAAGGACCACAACACCGTAACCCTGCTGGGCAACCTCGCCAACCTCGGACTCATGCTACTGGTCAACACCCCCACCCACTACGCCGGCCACACGCTTGACCCCGTCTTCTCATCCAGCAAGCACACTGCCTTCAGCCACTCCACCGGACTTCACTGGACCGACCACAGCTGCGTCCACTTCTACTTCAGAAAAACCACCACCCACCACCACCCGCAACAGGCTCCCCACAGAAGCTGGAGCAAGATCACCGCCCACCAGCTCACCACCTCCCTCAGCCAGAACCCACCTGCCAGCACACCCGACCCCAACGAAGCAGCCCGCAACTTCACGCAGTGGCTGACCTCCTGCGCCGATGACCTCGCACCAATGAAGAACCCTCCCAGCAAACGCAGAAGCAAGAAGGCCCCCTGGTTCACCGACGAACTCAAGGACTCCAAGAAGACCTGCCGCACCCTCGAGAAAACCTGGCTCCTCGACCGGACCACTGACAACTTGACCGCCCTCAAACACGCGACCCGCAAGCACCACCAGCTCATCCGCACCACCAAGAAGAAATCACTGAAGGATCGACTGGACAACAACGCCCACAACAGCAAGGAACTCTTCAGAATCGTCAAGGAGTTCTCCAACCCCAGCACCGGCAACAACGACATCACCCCTTCACAAGATCTCTGCGACTCCCTCGCCTCGTTCTTCCACCGCAAGATTGCCGACATCCACAACAGCTTTGGCACACCATCCTCGCACCCAACCACCGAACCAACGCACCCCTCCGCCACCCTCCGTACCTGGACCGCAGTGACCACCGAAGACACAGCCCGCACGATGAACACCAGCCACTCCGGATCTCCGACTAACCCCTGCCCCCACCACATCTTCAACAAGGCCGACTCCACCATCGCACCCCAACTCCAAGACATCATCAACACCTCCTTCGACACCGCCACCTTCCCGGAGAGCTGGAAGCACGCAGAGCTCAGCGCCCTACTGAAGAAATCAACAGCGGACCCCACCAACCTCAAAAACTTCCGCCCCATCTCGCTCCTCCCTTTTCCTACCAAAGTCATCGAGAAGATCGCCAACAGACAGCTTGCCGCCTTCCTCGAGACGAATGGATCCCTCGACCCCTCGCAGTCCAGTTTCAGAGCCAACCACTGCACTGAACCGCCCTCATCGCAGCCACCGACGACATCCGAGCCCTTCTCAACAACGGGGAAACAGCGGCACTCATCCTCCTGGACCTCTCCGCCGCGTTCGACACTGTCTGCCACCACACCCTAGCCCAACGCCTCAGCAACACCGGCATCCAAGAGAAGGCTTTGAAGTGGATCATCTCATTCCTAGCTGGAAGAACACAGAGAGTCCGCCTCCCCCCGTTTCGCTCCGAGGCCACCGAAGTCATCTGCGGCGTCCCACAAGGATCATCACTCAGCCCCACCCTCTTCAACGTCTACATGAGACCTCTCGCAGCCATTGCACGCCAACACAACCTCAACATCATCTCCTACGCCGACGACACCCAGCTGATCCTCTCCCTCACCAGAGACCCCGACACCGCCAGAACCAACCTTCACGAAGGGATGAAAGACGTCGCCGAGTGGATGAAAAACAGCCGCTTGAAACTGAACTCAGACAAGACGGAAGTCCTCATCCTTGGGCCATCACCCTCCGCCTGGGACGACTCCTGGTGGCCCCCAGCCCTGGGCACCGCCCCAAAGCTGACAGACCACACACGCAACCTGGGCTTCATCCTGGACTCCTCCCTCTTGATGACCAGACAAGTCAACGCCGTCTCCTCTTCATGCTTTCACACCCTCCGCATGCTCCGCAAGATCTTCCGATGGATCCCGATCGAAACCAGGAAGACGGTCACCCAGGCCCTTGTCACCAGCTGGCTGGACTACGGAAACACCCTCTACGCCAGAACAACAGCCAAGCTACAGAAAAGACTACAACGCATCCAGAACGCCTCCACCCGACTCATCCTGGACATCCCTCGACACAGCCACATCTCCGGCCACCTGAGGAACCTTCACTGGCTCCCCGTCAACAAGAGGATCACGTTCAGGCTCCTCACCCACGCAAACAAATCTCTCCACAACCTGGGCCCCAAGTACCTCAACGACCGCCTGATCTTCCACGCGCCCACCCGCCAGCTACGGTCCGCCAGCCTCGCCCTCGCCGCCGTACCACGCATCCGAAGAGCCACCGCCGGAGGCAGATCCTTCTCCTACCTGGCTGCCAAGACATGGAACTCCCTCCCCATCCACCTTCGGCTGACCCAGGACCACCTCGCCTTCAGGAGACAACTCAAGACCTGGCTGTTCGAGCAGTAGCGGCCCTCCTCCCCCAAGCGCCTTGAGACACTTCCGGGTGAGTAGCGCGCTATACAAGTGCTTTGATTGATTGATTGATTGAGAACTCCACAGAACTTGCTCCAGACTCCAAGAGTACTCCCTCAGTGCTTTTCCGGTTTTAAGGCTGTGTTAATAATTAAGCGGACTAAATCCACGCTTTTGGTGGTCAAAGTAGCAGTAAAGGTGTGTTTTTTTAAGCGCAAACAGACTATACGTGTTTCGAAGGACACCTACTCCTAGCAAGTAAGGGAACATTTATAAAAAGCAATTAGACCAAGATCACACAATGTGGTTAACCCCTTTGGTGCTCATGACGAGCTCAGCTCGTCATGAGGCACGGTGCTCGTGTGCTCATGACGAGCTGAGCTCGTCATGACCACACCCATTATCGTTATGGCCCAGCACAGCAGAGGAATTTCCTGCGCAGCCAAGGTGTTAAATAGGCGAGGGGGGTGGATTTCCCATAAAAGTGGGAAACCTTGTCTCATGAATTCCAAGGAAATTCATTTACACTGTCCAGGAGGCGGCTGGAAGTTGGCATTAATCCAAGCCAGGCATCTTTTAAATCACAATGAAGCCTCGGACAGCTTTCAACTTTATGCCCATAAACGTGAATTCTAAATAATATAGGACCCAATGACTGGGGGCTGCTTGTTAAACAGAGTTTTAATACCCAGAACTGTCCCTGGGAAATAAAACACCAGGACACAGCTCCTAAAATGTCAGACACCCAGCCCCCTCGCCCAAAATATCAGTATCTGGTGAGCCTTGGTGGGAGGGGGAAGAAGCTGGGGCGGAGCTGGCACCTTTTTCATCCGGAACACGCCTAGGGAGTGTAAAGAATGGCGCTGGGCCTGGGCCACTTAAAAAAATCTCATTAAGACCAATGTGCTGCTTACATATAATGGTCCCTGTCAACGCCCCATCCGGAAGTGACTCGATATCAACGGCTTGAGATTCCGAACTTCAATCAGGGAGGCTCATACATATAGATTCATCATCGGCATGTTTTACGTGTCTGTAATAGCGATTATTAAGGAATCGCTATTACAGACTCGTAAAACGGTATTCATGTAGAAATTGCAATATTTATTGTGATTCCTACAGCTTCCTTATTTGCGAGTAGCTAATTGCTAATCGCAAATAAGGAATGACTCCCCATTCATTCCTATGGGCCTAAAGGCCCGTAGGAATGAATGGGAAGACATATCAATGTGCGTATCGCTATTAGCGATTCGCATTTTGAGTTTGCGATTTCAAGGGTGCAGGGGTGTCCGAAGGACACCCTGTTGCACCCCTGAAAGGATATTGGATGCTGGTGTTACGCACACACATGTCCCATGGACATGTGTGTGTGTAACATACAACTTAGAAAAATGCACTTAAGTGCATTTTTCTAAGTTTCCGCTATTTACCACGAGGTTTGACTTCGCGGTAAATAGCGGCCCCAGATTGCGAATTCGCAATTTTAGAATGGTTCATGAATTGCATTTAAGGAATCGCAAATTGCGATTCCCTTAATGCAATCGCAATTTGGGAAATCGCAAATATTTGCGATTTTTCAAATTGCGAGTTCATGAACCATTGATGAATCTCAAATGCCATTTTTGCCGGCAAAAACAGACGAATTTTGCGATTCGCACCGTTTGCGCTCGCAAAAATGCTTGATGAATCTACCTGTAAGTGTAATGTGCTTAAATGTCCTGGGGCTGCAAGCGCTTTAAATGTAGCCTCCAGTACTGACCTTTACAGCGCTGTGGGTAAAAGAGGAGATGCGTAGTGGCTTGACTCTCACTCTTTGGCAACTGCTGTAGAAATACTTAAATTAATGTCAGCAAACACATTAGGACCTGTGTTGTGCTTACAGTTAATAACTCTCTGTCAACGCGCCATCCAGAAGTGACTCAGTGTCAACAGCTTGAGATTCCGAACATTAATCAGGGAGGTTGAAAATGATTAGTAATAAGTGCAGTACGGAGAAGTCTACACGGAATGTGACCCCCGGGGGAAGTGAGGTCGACAGACCAGTCTTCCCCTGGGGTGTTCGCGCGAGACAGGACAGGCGGGAAATAGGCTGAGGGGTGGGTTTTAGGGGGTGAGGTTAGGAAGGTTACTTAAGGGGACAGGAGAGGAAGTCCTTCCTCTTCCTGTCCCCAGTGCCTCAGGGGTTTAGGTTAGATTTGTGTTAGGAGGTTTAGGTAGTAGAGGCGGTGGGGCCTAGTTGTGGCAGAGTATCCAGTTAGGGCTGCTTGGACGCCGCTGGTGCCCCGGTGTGCGTTTCTTGGCATGTGGGAGTGTAGTTAGGGCTAAGGTGGTCCCGAGACGAGGAGCATGCACGGAAGGCGGAGCCATGGAGACGCCTGACGCGGAGGCAGTCCGCGCGGCTTTGCTGGTGCTTGGCGGGCTGGGAGGGCCGACCTCCTCCAGCCCGGCGTCCTGGACCAGGCATGGGTCGGGATGACCCGCACGCCAAGGTCCGCGTCTGCGGGGGTCGCCGCGGCGGTGGCGGCGTGCATCGATGAGCCACCACCGGCTCATTCAGGTATGTCGGACGGGGGCAGGGGAAACGGCAGCAGGAAACACCCAAGCCCGGGGGCGGCGTCAGAGCCTCCCCGCGCGCCCGAGGAGGCATCTGTGGTGCTTGGTGGGGCTTTGGGCATGGGGGAAGGGGGGGGCACCTCGCATGACCCCTTCAGCGCCGGAGAGTTTTGGGGGCAGCTCAGCTCACGCTGTCTTATTGGCCAGTGGGCTGGGCTTGGAGGACCAGTCAGAGGAGTCTAACGAGAGCAGTGTAGACAGTGGGGGGGAGGGCGAGGGCAACACGGAGGTGGCGGCCAGGGAGGATTTCACCTTCCTCCTGTCAGAGAGGGAGTCAGGGGAAGAGGAGGGGGGGCCCACAGGGGACCAGCCTGTTGATCTCTCCTGTGGTAGGAAGGGCTTAGCCAGGGCTCAGGTTTCTAAAGGGAAAGGCCGCCTTAAAGTACAGCATCACCATCAGGTTGGGGAGCCCCCGAAGGGGGGCTGCACAGCCCGTCCTCGAGGGGAGGGTCCACTGGGGGAGTCTGCTGGCCAGGGTGCCTGGTTTGCCAGGTTGGGAGCTCATGACGGAGGAGAGGATACGCGACCAGCATCGCACTATTGAGGAGTCTGAGAGTGCGTGGCAGCGTTTATGTGCTGCCAGAGAGGCGAAGGCGGCTACCGTAAAATAATTAAAATAAATGTATTTTCTCACTGTGCGTATTTTAAATAAATTAGCACAATATTTATCCGGCGCCCCTGGGCAGCACCCGACTGAAACGGGAGTGCGCAGGAGGGGCAGGCTGGTGTGGTGATAGACAGTGAGTCGACGACGAGTCTCCAAGTTTTTTTCCCGCATGTATGCTTCGGGCAGCAACTTGCCCGAGCATGCGCATGAAAGTCCCCAGGGCCCTCACATAATCCATTAGCTAGTAGGGGGGGGTGCAGGTTTATTCGTGCGGCAGCCCCTGGCAGCAAAAGGGCGACAGGGCGAGCAGTTAGTGTGCCCTCCAAGCCAATCCTGGCGCTGCATGCATCGCCAGGATTGGCCGGTCACCGCACAGCACAGAAGGGGCAATCCATATTGGATGCCAAGCGTGAGTGGCTCAGCCGCCCTGCACAATGGCCAATCACTGTCTCTGACTTAATGTAGTCATGCAGTGATTGGCCATTTGCAGCTCGCAGCACTGCAGTGTCGTTGGATCCAGTTCAGGTTCACTCGCCTCGTGGTGTGTGGAGTGGAGACAGCGCCTTTGATTGCCTGATGCCGCCGCCTGTTGCCTTTCTTTCTGGAGTCTCATTCTTCTATTGTGTGTGAGTACAGCTCTCCAGTCTCTGTCTTCCTTTTGTCTCCTATCCTTGACCTTCACCCCTTTCTCTCCTTCGCCTCTCCCCCATCTCCCAGTCCCTTCTCCTCGTTTCTCGACCCCACTCTTCTTCAGTGCTGAGTCAGAGCTAGACGCGATCATTGCAGGTCTGCCCTAGTTCAGGGCACAGACTGGTGAACTACCGTTTTATTTAAACGCCTATTTCTTCCTGACGCCCTTTATTTAGCCCCATACGGTAGATGTGCCTCGTGACTGGTGACGTCCGCCTGTACATTGCAGGCTTGATCTACAAACGTTCTGACTGAGCCCTGCTCTAGAGCTGTGTTTGCAACTTCCCCGTAGAGCTGGTACATGTGTGCCTTGAAGTGTACAATAAATCCCGTTTCGGCCCTACTCATGTCCATTCAGAGAATGTGCAGAACGAGGATGGCCCCTGTGGTGACGTCAGAAAGGAGGGGGACAATGGATGGAATTCAGCTGCCTTTGTACCAAGAAGGTCGTTTCTGCCTCGAGCGAGGTGCCACGTGCGAGGATACAATTTATTAAAACTTAAAAGTGGTCTTCTTAAAGACTTTTAGCTATGTGAAGCAAATGGTCTCCGTGTAGTGACTAAGGGTGGGTGCTGTGGATTTCAGTTTTGCTTTTGGCCTGAAACTTCACCCTCCCCAAATGCTACCAACACCAATCCTGGTGAAACATGCATAGTTTGGATGCTTTTAACACAGTGCGCTGAACTAGCACCTCAAAGAATTGAACACATAGCATGAATCTTTGATCTAAAATGGGAGCGAGAAACTAAGAATTAACAATGTAGAGGCCAAATTACATGGGCGGCTGGTGGAATGCAAGCAGGTCAGATGATTGGCACGAGCCCAGCCAGGTGAAAAAAAAGTTAAAAGGTACATTTAATCAAGATTTGGACCGTTTAAAAAGACCTCCCGGGCTTGACGGATTTACAGGGAAAGCGCTGCAGAGGGATTCGTTGTTCTAATTACGGGGTTTGACTTGTCGAGAATTAATGGCGAAAAGTAGAAGGTTGGCCTTGACTGGGCCTTTGAAATAAAGAGTGTATATTACCTGAAAATAAAGGCTCCGGGTAAGTAATAATGCAACAAACAGAACCGCTTTGAATTCATACACTTTTGCTCCAATGGAATGTAAAAAAAATAAATCTGTAAATATTTTCAAACTGTATTTATTTAGCAACGAGTTTGTATAGCTGCGCAATAACCAGTAGTACCTATGTGAGTTAGGTATGGCTTTGGAAGCAGGATTTTCATGGTCCAAGGCAAAATGGCAGCTAGTCGTTTGGGCGCTCCCTTTCCCTGGCAACAAGGCAGTTTTTCAGGCAAACGGTTGTATTCTAGAAACCTCTTGGATTTGCACCATAAATAACACAGCTGCCTACAGTGACATATCTGGAGCACCATACTTTATTCTGTACAATGTTTAAAAGCACATAATTCAACTAAGATACATTAGCAATATACAAAGGTTGTGCTATACAGAGTGGTCAGACCCCCGGCTGGCTTTGACAGGTGCTGCAGTGTGAGTTGCATTTCGTGAGAAGGGTGACTTAAAAAAGAGAATTCTGTATGCTTTACCTTTCACTCAGGAAACAGAAAGATGATGGGTGGAATGACTTGGTGATGGGTGAAATTAATCTTTGCCACTTGTAATTATTCAGGGTGCTTTCCACTCCATCGGTATTTGATCCACCATGCCTTGGCAGTGCTTTTTTCACATAATTATGGCTATGCCGCATTTGCCTCATAATCCTTCACCTGGTGCATAATCTACAAATTTTAACAAAAATTGTTCATAGCTCAAACGGATCAAAAGTTAATGAAAACATGGCAACGTAGGTTCACAGGCAATGGAAGTCCCTTTGCAAAGGTTAACTGGTCATCTTTTGGTTGCTTTTTCCTTGTTTAGTTGTTAAACTGGCACTGATGGTGTGAAATATTTGCCCAGACGGTATGAACATGTGTAGTAGAAATTACAAAATAATTAAGTAATAGTATCAACAAATGTGCCGTATATGCTGCACAATTTGCCTTTTCTTGCCACATAATTTAGTGAACCCTGCCACATAATTACGTGCTCCTATTCTGCATAATTTCCGTGACCCTGACTATGCCTCTACACAGATATATGCAAATCATCCATAGCTAGGCCCCAATGGGAGCACCCTTACTGAACTGCAAGGGCAGGCCCAGGGTCTGACTGGCCTATAGGCCAAGAGGCAGTCTCGGAGGGGCTGTCTGACAGGCGAGTTTCTGGGCCAGTTTCAGATTTTAAAATCCAGATTTTTTCCCCAGTGTCATTTACCTTGACATTTTATTTGGTATGTATTCATCTATGTGGGTGGATGGTACTTAAAAAACGGATTTTTCAAGAATTTATATCCGATTCATTTCCAATTTATTTCCAGTGTGTAATGAGGCGACAACAGTTCACAGTGTTTATGTGGTGTTACTATATGTGTGTGTAATGTGCACACATATCCTGTGGCTGAACTTACACTCATTTTTGTATTACAAAAGGTCCTCGGATTTTTGTGATATCTAGAGGATTAATTTTCACAGGCTCAAAATAAAGACTGTGTTTTTTTCTTCAGTGTCCAGCCGGACCTAGAAGTGTTTATTTTTTGAAGATGGTTAAAATAAACAGAATAAAGCGAAACAATTCGCACATTAATGACTGGGCACAAGCCTGTACCAAGTCAGAGGGAGACAATACAAAAAATGGCCATTGTGCTGCTAGGCGGGAACCCATTGCGGCCCCACTACGAGTAAATCACGGCTCGCATGGAATAAGGCTTATGCTATCGAGCGCCTTGCGTGGATTACAGACCATCGGTTACGGCTACAACTCTCAAATTGAAGTTCCACATCGAGCCCACGCTAAATGTTTGGCTCTATCGGTCCCAACTAATTCGACCTTTTTGGCTGGTATTAATCCCCCTTGTGATTCCGTTGAATCGCTACCCGGCATCAACTATAATTGGAAATGATTGCCCTTGGAAGTGCCTCCATCCACGACCGGCCCACCCAGCCTTGCTCGTGGCTTACTCGACAAATCAGGCAAAGTCAAATTTTAGTCCTGAAGATGATCCCACTATATTATTGGAGATAGGGATCGAAACGTTCGTCGACTGTTTTGCAGTACTGCTCGTTGTATGATTTTTAATTTTTTCGGCAGTTACTGTGGGTTTGTGCTTATTCAAGAACTGTTTGCATTGTATTATAAGCCACCCTGTTCTCCCTGTTTGCCTGTGAATTCTTTGTCTTTCTCTTTTTGTATTGTCTCCCTCTGACTTGGTACAGGCTTGTGCCCAGTCATTAATGTGCGAATTGTTTCGCTTTATTCTGTTTATTTTAACCATCTTCAAAAAATAAACACTTCTAGGTCCGGCTGGACACTGAAGAAAAAAACACAGTCTTTATTTTGAGCCTGTGAAAATTAATCCTCTAGATATCACAAAAATCCGAGGACCTTTTGTAATACAAAAATAAGTAGCTTAACCCATGGTCCTTGGCCATTACTTTGGGTTCCCTTGTATACTAATACCTACTGAACTTACACTCAAGCATGCTCTGCTCTCAAGCGTGACTCAAGTTACACAGGCAAGGATTGGAGCATGGAATCCACGCCTGTGCTGTGCCTTCACTCCTGTATCCTTTAATGCTACTCAAGATAGTGTTTGTTTCACTGATAAATCCAACACAGTGCTTATTCATTTATTTATTTATTCATTTTTACATATCGCGGTCGTTACCCAAAGATGTCAGAGTGCTTTATGATAAAGTAGGTTTCATTACAAGTGAAATAAAGTTACAATAATTATAACTGTGCCATTGAATGTCTTGCCTGGTTTCATCTGATTTCTGGTTTTCACGTTCCTGACAATGTTGGGCCACATTACCCCGGCATGGATTTTAAGCTTTATTCTAATGTTTATTTAGGCAATAATGGTGATGTTACAAAACTGGTGCTCATGTAAAGCGCTCTGATGCCCGATGTCTCGGGTCTACTTCGCTATATAAAACAAAAAATAGAAACATCAGTTGTTGGCCTATATATGTAGGAGCGTTGGCAGTCTGCCAGACTATGTTTGTGGTTCCAGTAGTGAACTAGCAGCAGGCGGCAGCGCAGAAGTTTAATGTGCCTGCTGCAAAGAACATATATACCTGATGCAGATCACAAAATGCATATGAAGTAAATAGGTCAGTGAGGCACTGCTTTTGTCAGAGAGATCCTTTTGTTACTTGCAGTTTCTAATTTAAAATCCTAACATACAACAGCGAGCTATTAACTGTCATCTAAGAGCTGGATGCAAACTGCAATGAAAAAATTGGAGCGTTATGTTTTTTCATTACCCTTCTGTCTCAAAAATAAATTGTTATCTTTTCATTTTCAGCTTCTGACAACCTGAAACATTACCGCATTTTGGGGCAATTTTCCAGCAAACAACAAGAGGACCCCAACCTCCTTTGCTGCTCTCTCACCCAGCCCCGGCTACAACCCAGCAAACACCAGTGTTAAAGGTAAGGAAACTGATGCTATATATTTTTTTACATGGGAGTTAGGGCTATGTATCTGGTCACTCTCCAGGCCCTCAAGCAGTGTCTCTTTCAGTGCCTCCAGCAACCACTATGGCACAGAGAAGCAGGAGGCAGTACAGCTCTTTTTTTAGCAGTCATTTGAGATGTATTAGGATAATGCACAAGATATATGTATAATGTATTTATACTGAAATTTGATATTATTGCACTGCACCTTATACGTTGTACTTTGATTATTGACAGGTTTCTTTAATATATATATATATTGGTAAGGCCAGCAACACACCATCATGAATACAGTTCAAGAGCTGATTGCAAAGTCATTCCAGTCACGGCCACTTGAACAAAAACTACAGATAAAGCAATTAGGACCTCATCAGCCTGAAATAAACCTACAGCAAACTACCCAGGACAGAGGAAAAATGTCAAAACGTACATTCTCAAATGCCTGGTACACAAAAGCTGATTGGCTTACAGGGTGCCCTATAAGAAATTTGCTGTTCTGCTTCCCCTGCTTGCTGTTTGGCGGTGACTTCTCTCGGACACGGCAAGGAATGGTAGACCTGAAACACATCGCTGAAAAAATAAAGAAGCATGCGCTCACAAGAAATCATCTGGAAAACCGGACAAGACTGGGAATGTTGGGGGAAGACGCACCAATTGAGCAGCAGATAAATGATGCGTATCGCAAATCCATTCAAAAACACAATGAAGCTGTTGATAAGAACAGACAAAGTCTATCCAAGATCATTGACTGCATTCGTTTCTGTGGTGCTTTCGAACTGGCATTGCGAGGCCATGACGAATCAGAAACTTCCTCAAAACCTGGGATCTTCCGAGGCCTAGTGGATTTAATGTCAACCATAGACCAGGATTTGGAAAGACATTTAGCACGTGCTACAGTCTTTAAGGGCACCTATAATACAATACAAAATTAACTCCTTGACTGTATGCTCGAAATTATAAGAAGCCATATTGTGCAAGAGTTGCGAAACACAGACTTTGTGGCTATTCAGGCTGATGACACCACTGATGTGTCCACTAAAACACAGTCTGTGTTAGTGTTTTGGTACCTTGACAGTGACAGAAACGTTGTGGAAAGATTTTATGGCTTCACGCATTTCAGTGACTCTAGTGCAGCAACCATCACTGAAGCAATACTGTGTCAACTGGACTTAATTTTCCCGGACCTACCTCAAAAACAAAAACTTATCGCACAAAGCTATGATCGTGCGTCCGAAATGAGTGGAAGCCTTAGTGGAGTACAGAAACGAATTTGAGATGTGTACCCTAATGCTCATTTTGTGCACTGTTACGCCCACCAACTCAATGTTATTATGCAACAGGCGGTATCAAAGATCAGAGAGACACGAGTTTTCTTTCAGGATATCGGAGGCATAGCAGCATTCTTCACACGTTCCCCCAAAAGAACAGAAGCCCTTCATGAGATTGTGGACAAAAGCGTAACAAGGGGATCCTCAACTCGTTGGAACTTTCACATTCGTAGTCAACTTAATCTTTGAACAGAGGGAGGGCCTTGAGAAATGTTTTTTCGCCATAGCATCCAGAGCAGACTTTGATCACACAAGTCTGAATGAAGCCCATGGCTTTATTAGAACACTACAAGACAAAGAGTTTCAGTTCTTACTGTTTTTATTTCATGACATAATGAGTCCTGTTGATGTGTTATACGATCATTTGCAAAGAAAAGACCTAGATACTGTCTCTGTGAAAGCCAATACATCTGCATTTGTACAAAAGATTATGAAAGTGAGAGATGGGGTTGACGATTTAGAGAGCAAACTGCCGGAGCATTCTATTTTTGCAAACCGCAGACAAAACATCACCTCTCTGGTTCGAATTGGAAAGGAGATATGTGACATTGTAATTGTGCAGGCACAAGAACGTTTTTCATTCACAAAACATTTGGTGAGTGCAACTTTATTGCAAAGTAAAGAGTTTGCACAATATGATGAATCCTTCCCTGAGCGTGCTCTGAATCAGGCTGTGGAAGCATATCCTATGCTCAAAAAAGAGCAGCTGAGAACTGAGTTAACTGTACTCTATGGAATGCCTGTGTACCGGAAGGCCACAAGCGCCTTGACTTTGCTGAGTTTAATTCATAAACTGCATATGGAAAACTCACTTACAGAGACAGTGACTTTACTAAAAATTGTGATTACGACTCCAGTGACAACAGTAGAAGCTGAACGATGTTTTTCCTCAGACACGGTCGCTCCTCCCCACGCTGTTCCCTGACCTGACTCCAGACGGGTATCGTTATTGCAAGTCCACCACCTGCATTGTAGACGCACATAATATTTTAATTAGCATCGTACGCCAGATCGCTATACATCGCCTTTAAACCTGTTGAATCAGACTAATTAGCATATCACCGTAGCGCGAGTCACCCATAGCGCGCTGCAACGCTTTTGTTATTTGTGCTGCCTTTATTTTCACTGTGTGCCTGACTGTGTCATTATATTAGCGTTTTACCATTCTTGTGTCCCAACCCTGCATCGCTTTTGGCTGACTGCCATTTTGGTTTGTTTGTTGTTGTTTTGCCTTCCCTCCCCGCCTCCCGCCTCCCAGCTGCTCCTCCCTCGCCCCTCCCCTTCCACTATCCACATATGACAGATGCTTTTTCGTGCAGCGTTCGCGCGCAGCGGTTGCGCCCCTTGCGCGCCGAAGGTGCGCCAAAGGTAAGCCCGTCTACGCCTGACCGCGCCTGGACCGCGCCCAGCGCCAGACCCCCTGGCCCTCACAAACCACACTCATCCCGCACAACGTATGACACCGCCACCCTCCTAGCCCTTAACCCCGGACTCACATCACAATGCTACGAAGCTGCCCCAGGACGTACCCACGGTCCCTTCGCCTGCCACTCCTGCAAGTTCGCCTACATCAAGACCCCCACCAAATCCACTAACTCCAAACACAGCTCCGACCCTAACCACCTGAAGTGCATCCTGCTAAACACCTGCTCGATCCACAGACACGCCACTGAACTCTGGGACCTACTCGACACTGCTTCACTGGACATCGCCTTCCTTACAGAAACCTGGATGAATGCCTCTTCAGCGCCCAACATCGCCATAGCCATCCCGGATGCTTTCAAGATCATCCGAAAAGACTGCACCAACCAAACAGGAGGAGGCATCACCATCGTCCATAAGAACACCATCAAAAACACGACCAGCCTCGACGATAACCTTGCAACCGCCGAACACCTCCACTTTCAGATCCACACCGACCCCAGGACCACACTTAGAGGCACCCTCATCTACAGACCGCCAGGAACCCGTAAACAATTCAGCGAAGACATCACTGAATTCATCAGCCCACATGCCCTCGCCTCCGAGAACTAAATGCTACTGGGAGACCTCAACTTCCACCTGGAAAAGAAAAACGACAGCAACACCACCACCCTTCTGGACAACCTGGCCAATCTTGGTCTCAAACAACTTGTTGACACCCCCACCCATATAGCCGGACATACGCTCGACCCAATCTTCACCTCCAGCAAGCACATCTCCTTCGATCACACCACAGCTCTCCATTGGATGGACCACAGCTGTGTTCACTTCAGCTACAAAGCTACCTCGACCCACAACCCCCCACAACCTATTCCACGAAGAAACTGGAACAAAATCACCACCGACCAACTCCTCACATCGCTCAAACAAAGCCCTCTCATGGGACCCAAACCAGGCGGCCACCAAACTCAAACAATAGATCACTCACAGCGCTGACGAACTAGCACCCTTGAAAAACCACCAAACCAAACAGGGTAGCAAAAAGGCTTCCTGGTTCAACGAGGACCTTAAGAAATCCAAGAAACTATGCCGTCGTACTCTCGAGAAAACATGGAGAAAAAACCCAACCACTGACAACCTGACCACCTTCAAGACAGCCACCCGCAAACACCACCAACTGATCCGATCCACCAAGAAGTCAGCATTCAAGGATCGACTCGACAACAACGCCCAAAACAGCAAGGAACTATTCAACATCGTCAAAGAATTTACCAATCCCACCACAGCCTCAAACGACATTACTCCCTCCCAAGAACTCTGCGACTCGTTATCCTCTTTCTTCTACAACAAAATCGCCGACATACATAACAGCTTTGAGAACATTTCCAAAGAACAGTCCACTCCACCCACCTCCGAACCTAAACCGCCCTCTAACATCCTTAACGCCTGGAACCCAATCACCACTGAAGACACCATCCGCCTAATGAACTCCATCCATTCAGGCTCGCCAACCGACCCCTGTCCCCGCCACATCTTCAACAAAGCAGACTCCATCATCGCTCCCCATCTCCGTGATGTCATCAACTGCTCCTTCAACTCCGCTACCTTCCCAGAAAGCTGGAAACACGCCGAACTCAACGCCCTCTTGAAGAAACCCACAGCGGACCCCTCTGAACTCAAGAACTACCGCCCCATCTCCCTCCTCCCATTCCCTGCCAAAGTCATTGAGAAAGCTGTCAATAGACAGCTCGCCGCCTTCCTTGAATCCAACAACTCCCTCGACTCCTCACAGTCTGGCTTTCGGGCCAAACACAGCACCGAAACCGCCCTTATTGCAGTGACAGATGACATCCGAACACTACTGGACAACGGAGAAACAGTTGCCCTCATTCTACTCGACCTCTCCGCCGCCTTCGACACAGTCTGTCATAGCACCCTCATACAACGCCTCAGCAACATCGGCATACAAGGAAAAGCCTTGGACTGGATCATCTCGTTCCTTGCCGGGAGAACGCAGAGAGTCCGACTCCCCCCATTCAAATCAGAGGCCACCGAAGTCATCTGCGGAGTACCACAAGGATCATCACTCAGTCCCACCCTCTTCAACGTTTACATGAGTCCCCTTGCATCCATCGCGCGACAACACAACTTCAACATCATCTCTTACGCTGACGACACCCAGCTGATCCTTTCCCTTACCAAAGACTCTAACACCGCCAAAACCAATCTTCATGAAGGCATGAAAGAAGTAGCCGAATGGATGAAAAACAGCCGCCTAAAACTCAACTCAGACAAAACGGAAGTCCTCATCCTAGGATCATCCCCCTCTGCCTGGGACGACTCATGGTGGCCATCGGCCCTGGGCACGGCACCCATAACCACAGACCACGCACGTAACCTAGGCTTCATCCTAGACTCCTCCCTCTCGATGACCAGACAAGTCAACGCCGTCTCATTAGTGTTAATCCAGCCAAGCCATGGGGGGACATTGATCAGGAGCTTTGGGTGCAATGGATGTCCTCTACACAGGTGGCAGCATCTACCCATACTGCCAGTGGTCTCCCGGTCACATATTTGCCTTTTAAGCCACGTCCGCCCAGTCTGGGGCGGGTGGACAGGGAGCTTCCGGGGGGTCAGGGAGTCAGGGAACGTGGTCCGGAGCAGCTGGACAACAGTACAAGCCTGGGAACACTGGGGCATGCTGGAACTTTAATAAGGGTTTCTGCACGCGACATCCCTGTAAGTTCAAACAGGAGTGCTCCAAGTGTAGGGGACGCCCTCAGAGCAGTGGAAGATTACTAAAGGCAGGGGACAAGCTGGGCCAAAGGGCCCCTACTCCGGTTAAGGTGGAAGCCATGGGTCCATGGCTCTCTTGGTACTCTGATAGAGAGGCTGCGCTGAAGCTGCACTGGGGTTTTGTGGAAGGATTTTGGATTGGTTATCAGGGTCCTCTTAAGAGACGTTGGGATGAGAATTTACGCTCCGCTAAGGAATTACCAGGGGTGGTGGCGTGCAAACTGCAGAAAGAAGTGTTGGAAGGCAGGATTGCTGGCCCGTTTGACGCGTGGCCGATGTCGGACTTTATCATTCCGCCGTTGGGGGTGGTTCCCAAGAAGGAGCAGGGGGAGTTCAGACTGATTCACCATTTGTCTAGGCCAGAAGGGAGTTTGGTGAACGACTTCATTGTGGAGGAAGATTCCAGGGTTTTGTATGCATCGGTGGATGATGCCATTGGTTTGGTGAGGGCCTGTGGGAGGGGGGCAGAGTTGGCTAAATGCGATATCAAGTCGGCCTTTCGCCTCCTTCCCATTCACCCAGCAGATTTTTCCTTGTTGGGCATGCAGTTTGAAGGGGCCATCTTTATGGACAGGGTGCTGCCGATGAGTTTTGCGATTTTATGTGCGCTTTTTGAAACATTCAGTTCCTTTTTACAGTGGGTGTTCGTTAAAAAGAGTGGGCACCGGCTGGTGTCTCACTACCTGGATGATTTTCTGTTTGTCGGGAAGGGTCTGACAGGAGAGTGCAGCGTGGCTCTGGGACAGTTTCAGTTGTTGGCACAGGAGTTTGGGGTACCAATGGCACCAGAGAAGACAGCGGGACCTAGTTGTTGTTTGACGTTCTTGGAAATTGAGCTGTATTCGGTGGCATGGCTGGCACGGTTGCCGGTGCAGAAGGTGGCAGAGATGCAAGTTGTTCTGACTCAGGTACTCGGTGTCCGCAAGATTGATTTGAGGTCTGTTCAGTGCCTTCTGGGTTTGCTGAACTTTGCTTGCTGGGTGGTGAGGGCAGGAAGGACGTTTTGTAGGTGCCTCGGCATGGCCATGTCCGGGGCGGTACTCCCTCACCACATGGTCAGGGTCACGATGGGAGTACGGTCAGATTTGCGGGTGTAGCTGGTGTTCTTGGAAGAATTCAAGGGTGTGTCCCTGGATTTTGCGCATAACAAGATGGTCTGGCAAGTACAGCTTTATTCCGATGCAGGGGGTGCAGCAGGTTTCAGGATTTTCTGGGACGGGCGATGGTGTGCAGAGCAGTGGCCGGCTCATTGGCTGCGGCAGGGCAGGAGCATTGCTTTTCTTGAGTTTTTCCCCTTGTTGGTGGCGTTGCTGTTGTGGGGGCCTGAGTTTCAGAATTGGTCAGTTTTGTTCCAATATGACAACATGACAGTGGTGGACCTTGTGAACAATCAGAAAGCAAAAGACCTGCGAGTGTTGCGCTTGCTGCGAAGTTTCATGTTGCTTTGCTTGCGTTTTAATGTGCTGTTCCGCGTGCAACATGTGCCTGGGGCAAATAATGAAATTGCGGATGCGTTATCTCGTTCGCAGTGGCAGCATTTCAGGAGGCTGGCGCCGGGTGTGGAGGCTTGCAAGACCAAGGTGCCGGAGGGTATCTGGGCCTGGGGGGAGTGAGAGTAGAGGGTTTAGTGGAAAAATCTATAGCTGAATCCACGAGGCGCTCGTACAGGTTGGCATGGTCTCAGTTTGGGGCCTTTTTGGGTGGGAGCAGGGATGAGTGGAGGATGCAAAACACAAGACAGGGCAGACCAGGTCACAACATGATGTGTAGCCATACCAGTGACCGTGAAACTAATGGATGCATGTGTGAACAAATACTATTGAGAAACACACAGGCTAGGACAATTCCCATCAGCCCACCTTAATTGTGGAATTTGGCATCATGTGGAAAAAGCTAGACATTCCATACCACATCCGACCATGTAGTGCCAGTGTGGGAGGGGATGTCGATGATCTAGCCGTGATGTTGCTCATAGAATAGTGTTGATGAAGTGCAGTGCTTGAGTGAATAAAATTGACTACACCAAAACTGTACAAAACATTCTAACAGAGGTCAGTGTGTCAAGGGTTAAAAACACGCCGAGTAGTAAGACTACCCTCTGGCGCTATGCAGGATGGTCGACATGTTTCAGCCTTGGGGGACTTGTCCCCAGGTTTCTTCAGGACCATAGATTTAGAATGGCTACTGCAATTACAAGTGTATATTAAGTGAAAATTATAATAATGATATGAAAGAATAACATATCTACCAGGACCTCAACACTTAAAAGTCCACTGGAGGGAAAAGAGCCATGTCTTCTTCCTATCAAAAGAACAACAAAAAGATTTTTGTTTTCTTTTTCTTTTTTTCTTCCAAAACAATAAGTAACACACATGCAGCCACATCAGTACACAGAGACTGTATAGACATAAACACATCTGCATGAATAATTTACATTCTGCATTAAATAAAAGAAGCATAGTAGCTTAGTCACCTCAAGGCATTTCCTCAAAGTGATACTCACCCAGCTTTGTGTGTGTGAAGACCTCACCTCACCCGGCAACCGCTCGGGAGTATGAGGCCCCGCTCTATAGTGTAGAAAAGGACACAGTCAGCATACAACTCTACTGTGCCCAATCCAACTGTTCTACACATATAACCCAACAGATGTATGATAGTAGCCCCACTGTCAAACCAAAGACTAACCCACATAGAGGGTATTTTCAGACACTCTGCAGTCGCAAAAACCACGATAATTATCATGTTGCCCAGCTCTGTAGAAACACTTAGATATACCTCTAAATGTCTTCTTTTGGACTTCTCAGAGGATTATACATGACTTAGTTTCAGTCCACGGCCTTCTGTCCTTATTAGAAACTACTGATAACTACCATTAGACGGATATTTAGGCCACCCACAGTAATAAGTTCGTTGAATATCTAAGAACTGTTTAAGCCACAAAGTCTCAGCTTGGAAAAGGAATTCTAAATGAATCCAAACTCCTTCTAATCTCAGCAGAAGAAACCAACTGGCTGGTTAAGAGAGGTCCCCAGGCGACTCACCTGTCCGTCGGTACCTCAGGTTGTGCGCCAAGCGGAAGTGGAGGTGTTCCACAATACTGTGCTGCAGCCTTAAGTATTAGCCGGGTATTGGATACTGAGGCAAACGGGGCGTAGAAACAAACGCGAAAACACGCTGCTCCTTCGCGCATGCGCAGTGGCCCGAAATCGCAGCATATTGACAAGTTATACGTAGCCCATGTTACCATACATTTAAATTCATAAAGGCTTCCATGCCAGGTTTCTGAAACGAATGTGAAGAAACTTGACGCCTATGAGAGGCCAGCAGGGTATTAGGGGAAGCTTAACAAATAGTCTACTCTCATCCATTTGGTATTACCCTTACGTTAACGCGCATGACAGGACCGAAGACACTGTTCTCCTGACATGCGCCCGTCGGATATCACTGAACCGGACTCAAAGGGTCATGAAAAGACTTTATATTGAAGGATGTTTCAAGAACTTAATGGCGTCCATCCCTCAAATTGGAGCACCAGCGGTATGCCGTGGAACCAATAGTATTATTACAACAATTACATAAAATGTGAAACATACGTTTTCAAAATTGCTCTAAATAAAGAGACGACCATGTTGAGTGCATTATAAATGTGTTAATGATATTCATACATCAAAGAACGTTCTTGCTGCAATGTTTCACATGAAGAAAGGATTCGACATTAAAAATGTTGAAAGGGAAAGAATGTATAATTTGTGACTGTTCCCCAAAACCGAAATGGGACCTAGTAATGTCCTTCAGGAGTCACTGTGTGATGAAACGTGACTCAACTAAAAAAAAAAAAAACATATCAGCATGCTAATAGTTATGAGGAATCTCCACATATTGATGGAGAGACACATAGGTGTAGTTATCCTCAAGTGTCATAAGAGTGAGTTTGTATGAGCATTGGTGTAAATTGCATCAAGTGTCGTAGGAAGGGGGTTAGTTAGGTAGACAGAAGGGCAGCGCACACAATTAGGTTGGGTGAGCTATAATGGTGCAAACAAGGATACGTTTGCCTCCATAACAAATGGATCTGCAACTAAAAAGTTGCTCTTTAAACTGAAAAAACGAAATGTATGTGGAGGGTCAAAGGGGAATATTTTACGACCTGTCTGCTCGCTCCCCAAATATCAAGATACAAAACACAAGACAGGGCAGACCAGGTCACAACATGATGTGTAGCCATACCAGTGACCGTGAAACTAATGGATGCATGTGTGAACAAATACTATTGAGAAACACACAGGCTAGGACAATTCCCATCAGCCCACCTTAATTGTGGAATTTGGCATCATGTGGAAAAAGCTAGTCATTCCATACCACATCCGACCATGTAGTGCCGGTGTGGGAGGGGATGTCGATGATCTAGCCGTGATGTTGCTCATAGAATAGTGTTGATGAAGTGCAGTGCTTGAGTGAATACAATTGACTACACCAAAACTCTACAAAACATTCTAACAGAGGTCAGTGTGTTAAGGGTTAAAAACACGCCGAGTAGTAAGACTACCCTCTGGCGCTATGCAGGACGGTCGACATGTTTCAGCCTTGAGGGACTTGTCCCCAGCTTTCTTCAGGACCATAGATTTAGAATAGCTACTGCAATTACAAGTGTATATTAAGTGAAAATTATAATAATGATATGAAAGAATAACATATCTACCAGGACCTCAACACTTAAAAGTCCACTGGAGGGAAAAGAGCCATGTCTTCTTCCTATCAAAAGAACAACAAAACATTTTTTGTTTTCTTTTTCTTTTTTTCTTCAAAAACAATAAGTAATACACATGCAGCCACATCAGTACACAGAGACTGTATAGACATAAACACATCTGCATGAATAATTTGAATTCTGCATTAAATAAAAGAAGCATAGTAGCTTAGTCACCTCAAGGCATTTCCTCAAAGTGATACTCACCCAGCTTTGTGTGGGTGAAGACCTCACCTCACCCGGCAACCGCTCGGGAGTATGAGGCCCCGCTCTATAGTGTAGAAAAGGACACAGTCAGCATACAACTCTACTGTGCCCAATCCAATTGTTCTACACATATAACCCAACAGACGTATGATAGTAGCCCCACTGTCAAACCAAAGACTAACCCACATAGAGGGTATTTTCAGACACTCTGTAGTCGCAAAAACCACGATAATTATCATGTTGCCCAGCTCTGTAGAAACACTTAGATATACCTCTAAATGTCTTCTTTTGGACTTCTCAGAGGATTATACATGACTTAGTTTCAGTCCACGGCCTTCTGTCCTTATTAGAAACTACTGATAACTACCATTAGACGGATATTTAGGCCACTCACAGTAATAAGTTCGTTGAATATCTAAGAACTGTTTAAGCCACAAAGTCTCAGCTTGGAAAAGGAATTCTAAATGAATCCAAACTCCTTCTAATCTCAGCAGAAGAAACCAACTGACTGGTTAAGAGAGGTCCCCAGGCGACTCACCTGTCCGTCGGTACCTCAGGTTGTGCGCCAAGCGGAACTGGAGGTGTTCCACAATACCGTGCTGCAGCCTTAAGTATTAGCCGCGTATTGGATACTGAGGCAAACGGGGCGTAGAAACAAACGCGAAAACACGCTGCTCCTTCGCGCATGCGCAGTGGCCCGAAATCGCAGCATATTGACAAGTTATAAGTAGCCCATGTTACCATACATTTAAATTCATAAAGGCTTCCATGCCAGGTTTCTGAAACGAATGTGAAGAAACCTGACGCCTATGAAAGGCCAGCAGGGTATTAGGGGAAGCTTAACAAATAGTCTACTCTCATCCATTTGGTATTACCCTTACGTTAACGCGCATGACAGGACCGAAGACACTGTTCTCCTGACATGCGCCCGTCGGATATCACTGAACCGGACTCAAAGGGTCATGAAAAGACTTTATATTGAAGGATGTTTCAAGAACTTAATGGCGTCCATCCCTCAAATTGGAGCACCAGCGGTATGCCGTGGAACCAATAGTATTATTACAACAATTACATAAAATGTGAAACATACGTTTTCAAAATTGCTCTAAATAAAGAGACGACCATGTTGAGTGCATTATAAATGTGGTAATGATATTCATACATCAAAGAACGTTCTTGCTGCATAGTTTCACATGAAGAAAGGATTCCACATTAAAAATGTTGAAAGGGAAAGAATGTATAATTTGTGACTGTTCCCCAAAACCGAAATGGGAACTAGTAATGTCCTTCAGGAGTCACTGTGTGATGAAACGTGACTCAACTCAAAAAAAAAAAAACATATCAGCATGCTAATAGTTATGAGGAATCTCCACATATTGATGGAGAGTCACATAGGTGTAGTTATCCTCAAGTGTCATAAGAGTGAGTTTGTATGAGCATTGGTGTAAATTGCGTCAAGTGTCGTAGGAAGGGGGTTAGTTAGGTAGACAGAAGGGCAGCGCACACAGTTAGGTTGGGTGAGCTATAATAGTGCAAACAAGGATACGTTTGCCTCCATAACAAATGGACCCGCAACTAAAAAGTTGCTCTTTAAACTGAAAAAACGAAATGTATGTGGAGGGTCAAAGGGAATATTTTACGACCTGTCTGCTCGCTCCCCAAATATCAAGATACAAAACACAAGATAGGGCAGACCAGGTCACAACATGATGTGTAGCAATACCAGTGACCGTGAAACTAATGGATGCATGTGTGAACAAATACTATTGAGAAACACACAGGCTAGGACAATTCCCATCAGCCCACCTTAATTGTGGATTTTGGCATCATGTGGAAAAAGCTAGTCATTCCATACCACATCTGACCATGCAGTGCCGGTGTGGGAGGGGATGTCGGTGATCTAGCCGTGATGTTGCTCATAGAATAGTGTTGATGAAGTGCAGTGCTTGAGTGAATAAAATTGACTACACCAAAACTCTACAAAACATTCTAACAGAGGTCAGTGTGTCAAGGGTTAAAAACACGCCGAGTAGTAAGACTACCCTCTGGCGCTATGGAGGACGGTCGACATGTTTCAGCCTTGGGGGACTTGTCCCCAGCTTTCTTCAGGACCTTAGATTTAGAATGGCTACTGCAATTACAAGTGTATATTAAGTGAAAATTATAATAATGATATGAAAGAATAACATATCTACCAGGACCTCAACACTTAAAAGTCCACTGGAGGGAAAAGAGCCATGTCTTCTTCCTATCAAAAGAACAACAAAAAAAATGTTGTTTTCTTTTTCTTTTTTTCTTCAAAAACAATAAGTAACACACATGCAGCCACATCAGTACACAGAGACTGTATAGACATAAACACATCTGCATGAATAATTTACATTCTGCATTAAATAAAAGAAGCATAGTAGCTTAGTCACCTCAAGGCATTTCCTCAAAGTGATACTCACCCAGCTTTGTGTGGGTGAAGACCTCACCTCACCCGGCAACCGCTCGGGAGTATGAGGCCCCGCTCTATAGTGAAGAAAAGGACACAGTCAGCATACAACTCTACTGTGCCCAATCCAATTGTTCTACACATATAACCCAACAGACGTATGATAGTAGCCCCACTGTCAAACCAAAGACTAACCCACATAGAGGGTATTTTCAGACACTCTGCAGTCGCAAAAACCACGATAATTATCATGTTATAATGAGTGGAGGATGCCCAGGAGCGCCTGTGAACAGGGGGTGGTGCGTTTTGTACTGGTGCACAGACATAATATTGAGTCCAAAATATCGATTGGACATAATATCGGGTTTTTAATATAGACTGGACAAAATATCGACACGACAGAATGTAGATAACAAAAATATTGTTTTTAAGGTAAGTGAAGTAATATCGACTGTTAAAAATATAGATAGTTAAAATATCGAAGTATATAATATAGATAGTTAAAAATATCGATTTTTTAATAATATATAATTTTTTATAGTGTATTTTTATGTTATAATATGTTTGAAAAGTGTGTATTTATGTTATAAATAATTTTATTTAATGAATTTTCTTTTTATAATTATTGCGTAATTTAATTCTGTAGCAGGCTGTGGGTTTATAGTGGAATAGGGTGGGAAGTAATTTAATTATAATTAATTTAATACGTATATTTATTTATGGATAGTAATTTGTAATTAATTGTTAATTTATTTATATGTGTAAATTAATGTAATTGTAATTGGAAATTAATTATTATTAATTGATTAATTGGTAATTATGTACATTTTACTAATTTAATTCAGTAGCGAGTTGTGGGTTTATAGGGGAATAGGGTGGGAAGTAATTTAATTATAATTAATTAAATATGTAAATGTATTTATTGATAGTAATTAGTAATTAATTGTTAATTTATATTAGTTAATTAATTTATTTATAATTGTTAAATAATTTTTATTAATTGATTAATTGGTAATTATGTACATTTTACTAATGTAATTTCTGTAGCGGGTTGTGGGTTTATAGGGGAATAGGGTGGGAAGCAATTTATTAATAATTAATTAAATAATAAAATTAATAAAAAATTATTTATTTGGAAATAACTGTAAAATCATTTTTTAATATTAAATAATTAATTGTTAATGTTTAATTAATTTGTATTAATAGGTGATTAATTGAAATAATTATTGTTAATTAGTAAATTTAAAATATTATTTATTATAGTAGATAACATTTTTTTTAATTAATTATTAATAGAATTTCATTTTTAGATTTTTGAATATTTACTTTCTTTAATCTTGTATTCTCTGGAGTGGGAATAGTAATTTTAACCCCTATGCTATCCAATGCTTTCCCTACTGTTGCACCCACTGGAGTTGGAATAGTAATTTTAACCCCTACGCTATCCAACGCTTTCCCTACTGTTGCACCCCTTGGAGTGGGAACAGTAATTTTAACCACCACGCTATCCAATGCTTTCCCTACTGTTGCACCCACTGGAGTGGGAATAGTAATTTTAACCCCTATGCTATCCAAACCTTTCCCTACTGTTGCACTCACTGGAGTAGGAATAGTAATTTTAACCCCTACGCTATCCAACGCTTTCCCTACTGTTGCACCCACTGGAGTGGGAATTGTAATTTAAACCCCTACGCTATCCAACCCTTTCCCTACTGTTGCACTCACTGGAGTGGGAATAGTAATTTTAACCCTTACGCTATCCAACGCTTTCCCTACTGTTGCACTCTTTGGAGTGGGAATAGTAATTTAAACCCTTACGCTATCCAACTCTTTCCCTACTGTTGCACTCTTTGGAGTGGGAATAGTAATTTAAACCCCTACGCTATCCAGCCCTTTCCCTACTGTTGCACTCACTGGAGTGGGAATAGTAATTTTAACCCCTACGCTATCCAACGCTTTCCCTACTGTTGCACTCTTTGGAGTGGGAATAGTAATGTTTACCCTACGCTATCCAACGCTTTCCCTACTGTTGCACTCTTTGGAGTGGGAATAGTAATTTAATCCCCTACGCTATCCAACGCTTTCCCTACTGTTGCACTCTTTGGAGTGGGAATAGTAATTGTAATTTTTACCCCTACGCTATCCAACGCTTTCCCTACTGTTGCACCCACTGGAGTGGGAATAGTAATTTTAATCCCTACGCTATCCAACGCTTACCCTATGCTTGCACTCTTTGGAGTGGGAATAGTAATTTTTACACTTTTGTTATTGTACGTTAATAATATTGGCTATTATTTAATTATATTTTGTTACTATATATATATGTTTTAAGAAATATGAATTAAAAAATTTTTTTTTTTACATTCATTAATCATTTAATTATTATAAGTTAATTTAAGTATTTTTAGGTATATTTTAGTAATTAATTTTTAATATTAATTTAATTTAACATTGTTTTTAGTAAAGTCGATATTTTTTATAACTATATTTTTGTAAACAATATTTTTAACTCAATATTTTTGTACTTACCTGTTTGTAGATAGAAACTCGATATTTTGTCAACGATATTCTTGATGGTCGATATTCTGTCTCTCGATATTATTTCAGTGATCCCCTAGCACTGGATGGCATGGACAAGGGACTGTCGCAGACTACAATAACTGGCAAGTTGGCTGGCATTTCCTTTTACAGCATGGTTTACTTGGGTTTTGATCCGGATAGGGCAGATCTGATGAGTCGAATGTTGAAAGGTTGGGGGCGTGTGAGGGTGGAGGGGGGGGGGTTGCCTCATGAGGTGATTACGTTTGAGTTGTTGGGGAGGGTACTGGGGGAGTTACCACATTGCTGTTATGATGGTGGTGAGGTGGCGTTTGTGCATGGTTTGGGTGTTCTTTGGAGCGTTTTGGGTGTCAGAATTGTTGGGAGTTTGTGGGGCTCGGGACGATTGTTTGAGGTGTGCGGGTGGATGGGGCCCGGCTGGGTATCTGGTTGGGGCGTTCAAAGACAGACCAAGCTGGTCGAGGCAAGTGGGTGTGGCTGATGGAGAGTGGATGTGCGAACGTGTGTCCGGTGCGTGAGTGGAAGGGGTTTGGTGGGCGAGTACAGAGGTCTGTTGGGGGAGATTTTCGTGCATACTTCACTGAAGCGTTTGACATCTTTTCAGTTGTTGGCTGTATTGCGGATGGCCTTGCGGAAGGTCGGCAGGGATCCAGCGCACTTTGGCACGCACTCATTTCGGATTTGGGCAGCTATGGTGGCGGCAGGTTTAGGTTGGTCGTGGGAGGAGATTCGAAGGATTGGGCGTTGGAGGTCTCGCTGCTGCGAACGCTATGTGTGCAAATGAGGGGGAGCCAGCATGTGGGGGTTAGGCAGGGCTGCTGCGGTTCTTTGGCGAAATTCTGTTTTGCTGTGGTGTTAATCTCTTTTTCTTCGTAGGTTGAGTTCGGGGGCCGGGGGCCAAGACGGTAACCTGGATTGTTGGACACTCCTTTGTACATTGGGCCTCAAAGTATGTGGACAGACAGTTTTGCGGTCGTAGCCTGGACCTGCGGAGCAGTCATCATGAGGTCCATTGGTGGGGTAAGAGCGGGATGCGATGGACCGCTTTGTTGCCATGGCTGACGAAGAAGGTGTCTCAGCTGGGCTGCCCGGACATGATTGTTATCCACCTGGGGGAAAATGACATAGTAAAGCAGTCAGGAGTGTCCTTGTTACATTTCATGCTACGGGACTTGGAGGCAATGAGGAGCCGTACACAAGCTTTATTCGAGGATTAGACTCATAAAAGCACAAACATACATTTAAAATACATCGTTAAAATTGTTTCCTCATTAAATACAGTAATTTTAAGAAAAATTATGCAGACATAGACAATTAATCAAAGCAAAAAAGCAATATAAAACTTTGGTACATAATTGCACAGATGCCAGATAGGATACCCCAATCGGTGTACTCTAGAGAAGAGCCCCCCGTCTGATAGACCATGCCCACCCCAGGTACTTAGCTGTTGCTAGGACTACAGGCATATGGGTAGAAGTGCAAATGATTCGTAAGGCCACGACACCCCTGGATGTCCCTACATTTTTACAAACAGGGACTAACCAGACTTTTCTCGGGGTGGCATAAGCTTTACAAGAGAATAAAAAGTGGCCTATACTTTCATTTGATGCACCACAAGCTGGACAATATGAGGTGGAGGAACTCCTCCACCTGCCTGTCAGTGATCTCAATGGAAGAGCACCTGATCTTAACTGGGAAAAAAGCTTCCTGTCCCCAGGGTTAGTTATGCTGTCCCAAAGGTTCCAAGTCTGGATACAGTTTAACTACCACAAAGCGCCCCGTCATGGAGTCGGATTTAGTTTTGTTCCAAACTCTTTTAGCAACCCGATCCCAATATAGATCTTTAATCACTTTTTTGCTTGGAAAGAGTTCCCCGGTTGGATTATCCCATAAATTTGAGAGACCAAGGTTGCCTAAAGCAGACCTGAGATTTTTTAGACAAACTATCTTATGAAAGGTATCAGCATTTATTATGGCTAAAAACCCCTCTGCATAGTGCCGGATCTCCGGGGTAGTCCAGAGGCGCTCCAATAGAGAATCGGGCGCAACCTCGCTAGGTCACTAACTGCTCTTCTCCCCATGTCAAGACCAAGGGGAATCAGTGGGGTACTCTGCGGGAGTCCTGTGATTCCCCTTAGAAACCTGTTCTCAGAGGTCTGCAAGGGGAGGAGCTTCCCAAAACCCCACAGCTCTGCCCCATAGAGGGCAGACCCAAGAGCCTTGGCGTCATATACTGCCAAAGCAGGTTTTATTGGTTTAGACTTAGATTTTTTGTGTTCCACCCGAAGTGCCCCCGAGATCTGTTGGTGCCTCAAGACCGCCATTTCTATGTGCTGGGACCATCTCAAATCATTTGTTATCTGTACCCCAAGATAGGTAAATACAGTAACCACCTCTAACAGGCAGTTGTTCAAGAATATTTTTGGCCTGGGTCTACGTTTTGATGCAAAGGCCATCAGCTTGGTCTTACCCACATTGACTTCCAGGCCGTGCTCCCCGCAAAAAGAGTCAAAAATATTCAAAGCATAATTTTAATTATTGGCCATCAGACACTCATGAAACTTCTGATTTGCGTGCTTTTTCTGATCTAATGTTGAGCCTTAACTGTACTCAACATATACATGCACCTACACATGTTAAAGGCCACATTTTAGATCAAGTCTGGACCACCTCTCTTGCCATTTCTGTTTCCCTCATCGCCCCTTGTCTCTGGTCTGACCATCACCTCATTACTTTTTCTTTATTTCTGTCTTCCCCCATCACCGCTGCCCGCCAATCCAATTTCCTGGCGCGTAATTGGAATAAAGCCGACCTCAACAAATTTACGGCTCTCCTGAGTTCATCGCCTCCACTCATGACTGAACCCAACACCTCTACTGATCTTCAGTCCAAAACCCTCACACACTGGCTCACCGCTGCGGCCGACTCTGTGGCACCTTTAAAACCGGTTAAGACAAGGCGCAGGCACGATGCCCAAAAGTGGTTTACCGCTGAGCTTAGCGCACACAAACTTACTCTCCGCCAGGCAGAGAGACGCTGGCGCCGGGACTACTCCCCCGAATCGAAAGAGATCTTCTCGTCTCGGTTGAAGGAGTATAAGAACGCAATTACTGTGGCCAAATCATGCTACTTCTCAAGCAAAATTTTAAACTCATCTAATAAATCCAAAGATATTTTTTCTATAGTGGATGAATTATCTAACCCGGAAAGAGTTACCTTAGCCCCTCTCCCTTCCCAATCCTTGTGCGACTCCCTTAACCAATTTTTTGTGGAGAAAATCACCAAAATCAAAACCAGCATTTCCCTCTCTCCACCTGCCCCTACTTCCTTTTGTGTCCCCAGTTATTCTCCCACTCACACCTTTACTCACTTTCCCCTCATTTCCAAGGATAACTTTTTTTCACTCCTACACAGAGTCTCTTCTGGCTCTCCCAGCGATTGCTGCCCCCCCTCGGTCCTTCGAGAAGCCTTTACCTCCTGTCCAGACCCCCCCCCTTGCTCTCTTGAACAACTCTTTGGCCACAGGGGAGGTTCCTGGACCCTTCAAACAGGCCGAGGTGGTTGCCATCCTCAAAAAACCTTCGGCAGACCCTTCCATCATGAGCAACTTTCGCCCAATTTCTCTTCTTCCTTTTCTTAGCAAAGTTTTAGAGTCGCACGTCACTCATACTCTCAGTTCCTTTGTGGAAGACTCTGGTGTATTGGACCCCCAGCAGGCTGGATTTAGACCTGCGCACTCAACAGAAGCCGTCATTCTTTCTGTTATGGAGGAACTGCGCAGGGGAGCGGACGCGAACACCTGCCAGGCCTTGGTCCTCCTGGACTTGTCGGCCGCCTTTGACACGGTCGACCATGAGATCTTGGTCGACCGTGTCGGGGAGGCTGGCATCCGGGGCACCTCTCTGGCCTGGGTCCGATCCTTTCTGACCCAACGCCATCAAGCTGTCAGACTATCCCAGTTCACTGCTTCCCAGGTTAAACTGTCCTGTGGTGTCCCACAAGGCTCTTCCCTCTCTCCCCTCCTCTTTAATCTGTATCTTTCCCCACTTATCCGTGCCCTCCGTCAGTTTAATGTCACAGCATTCAACTACGCTGATGACATACAACTAATCTTCAACATTGATTCCTCTGCTGACTCTATCGCCACCTTCCAAAATACCTTGTGCTTTATCAGCAATTGGATGAGCTCAAACCATCTGAAGCTCAACCCCGACAAGACCGAGCTCGTTCTTGTCGGGGGTTCCCTCAACCCTTGGGACTCTTCTTTCTGGCCTCTCAGCCTCGGCAGTCCACCCAGCCCCGCCAACTGTGTCAAAAGTCTGGGAGTCGTCATCAGTAGCAACCTCTCCATGACGCCCCAGATTAGCGCGGTAGTCTCCTCCAGCCATTTTCAATTAAGAAAAATTAAGAAAATCTCCCGGTTACTTACTTTCGAGGCCCTCACCTTGGCCCTGATGGCGCTTGTAATATCGAGGTTAGACTACGCCAATGCGCTCTATGTAGGCATCCCAGCCTACCAACTTAGGCGGCTTCAGCTGATCCAGAATCAGGCTGCCCGCCTGATCCATTTCCTCCCAAGAGATCAACATGTCCGCCCCCTTCTAAAAAGCCTTCATTGGCTCCCTGTAGCCGCCCGCTGCAAGTTCAAGTTGGGCTGTATCATCTCTAAATCTCTAGCCGGTCAGGGCCCCCTCTTTATTTCCTCCCTTCTTCAACCCTACATCCCTTCCCGCACTCTCCGGTCTTCCCAAATGGTCTTGCTTTCCATCCCTAGATATAAGAGGAAGAAACACGGCGGGCTCAAGTTCTCCTTCCTGGCCCCCACTTTTTGGAATTCCCTCCCCTTGTCCCTCAGATTGACCACTTCGTACCCCAGCTTTAGATCTGCCCTTAAAACTTTTCTTTTTACAGAATCTTATCAATAAATGGCCTTTTTGCTCTATCTTCTGCTCTCTTTACTTTGGCGCCAAGAAACCTAATGGTGTTAGTTGCGCCTTTACAAATTTGTTTAAAAAAAAAAAAAAAAAAAAAAAAAAGCTCGCTGCAGACCGCCTGGAGTTTTGGATAGAATTAGCGTATCGTCGGCGAACATCAGGATCGGAACCCTGAGGCTCGCCAATGAAGGTGCATCTACATTGGCGTCCAGTGTTCGAGCCACTATCCCATTTATGAATAATGAGAAAAGCAGGGGAGCCATTGCGCACCCCTGGCGCACTCCGCGTTCAACCGGGAAGTCAACAGAGGATTCACCATGCATGCCCCATTGGATTTTGGCGAAGTTGCACTCATGCAACCTCATTATCAGGGTAAGTAGCTCTACCGGAAGACCCATTTCGTTCAGAACTGCCCAGAGCTTTCTCGTTGGGACCAGGTCGAAGGCAGCCCACAGGTCAACAAAAGCAACATACAGGCTGCATTCGCCAAGCTCCACCGTCCACCACTGTAGCAGAGCAAAACGAAACACCTGATCAACTGTACTGGGGGCCCGCCGAAAACCAGCCTGGTAAGGGGACAGGGCATTGTTCTCGTCAACCCAATCCATCAATTTGTTGACCACCATCCTACCTACCACTTTTTGAACAGTGGCAATCAAGCTTATTGGCCTGTAGTTAACTGGAAGAGACCGGTCCCCTTTTTTGTATATGGGTATGATGATCGCTCCCCTCCATAATTCCGGGACGGCCGATCCCTTCGCAATGGCATTTCCCAAAAGGAATATATATCTGGCCCACCTCGCCATCTCGTCAATGAAAACATCAGCTGGTACGTCGTCTAGACCCGGGGCCCTTCCCCCGGGGATAGTGCATAGAGCGTCTTCAGTTTCTTTAAGAGTGAATACATTCCCAGTAGAATATACAGCTAAGATTGCTTCCACATCCTTATACTGTGCAGTCTCAGCATATTGGGGTTTAAAGTAATCTACCCAGGCACCCTCTGGAACGTTGTTACCGGGTTTGTCTGGAATTCCACCTCTACCCCACTTAACAATATTCCAGAATAACCTAGAGTCTTTAGCCCCCGAGGCCTCCTTTAGTTCGGCCCAATGCTGTTCGTCCCATAGTTTTGTAGCTAGGGATAGGCTGGCCTTATAGTGCTTTCAGGACGGGATGACATAGGGGGGTGTGTGCAGGACTTGGGATGGGGTGGGGAGTCCATGACCCTTCCAGGGAGGGGGTTACAGGTGGAGGATGGGGGTGTGGTAGACGGGAGTGCGATGGCTGGAGATGCTGGAGGAGTTTGGAAGTGAAGGGGGAAGTGAATGGTATACGTGAAGAGGTTGTGGTGTGAATTGGGAGTGAGTATTGGAGTACCTGAGTGGATGTTGGTTGGAAGTCATGATGTTGGGGGGATTGTTAACTGTTATGGGGGTTGTGTTGAATTTGATTGTCATACCTGTCCTAATAAATGGCCTTTTACGCTAAACGATTGGCGTGGAGTGGTTATTGCGCTACTAGCTTATTCACGGCCTGCAAGATTTCAGGGAGCCAATTCGTCATGGTTTGGCTGCCCGATGATGTTCCACTTTGAGATACAACGCACTGCCAATAATTGTCTGGCTGGGACAGGGTAACCTTTCTGATTCTGTTGGGCCACGATGGAGAACTAGTCAGTTGTTTTTATTCACGAATAGGATCGGCTTACCAATTATGTTCTGACAGTGTGAAATACTGTGCTCTTTACATTTGGACACCTGGGTTTCAACTCCTTGATGGCCACCGTGATTTCTGATTTTACTCGCTTGATTGCCTTGAAAAAGTCTGAATACGTATTATTGTACAGACGGAACACGTGTTGGCTTGTATCTATTGCTGGAAACTTGCTGTAGAAAAATAAAGAAGATCAATTTACATCCAGTGTGGAGAATCCATGAGGACCTAGTGGTTATTTTGAAACATCATAGTCATTTAAGAACTGTTCAATTGTGTCAGCGGTGGAACTATATTTACGTATATCATAGATTTTGGTCGAAGAGAACCAAATGTGACTGGATGAGGGAGTGTAAATACTAATCATTTTGCAATTTCATGTGCAGATTTTGCGACCTGCCAACAGCACTGTTGGGTAATCGGTGCAATGAGTTTATCCAGCACCCCAATTGCTTATTATAATAACGCTATTACTGGTGAAATATTTGACTTGTCTTCTAACTTGAGGTGCAGCTTATCCCTTTCCGGGGATTACTATTACCCTTCATTTTCATTATTAATTCATCAGGGAGGCACTAAGTCCTAGGGGGCAGATTTATGTGTAACTTGCGTCACTTTTGCGCTGCCGTTGCCTCACTTCTGTGACGCAACGGTGGCATAAACCCTGCGCCACGTTGTGACATACTTACATCGTGATTTATCTATGGAGATGCGTCACTGTGTAAGGCCCTGCGCCACATGAAACCTGACGCAGGTTTCATGTGGGTGTTTTCACGCAGGGGGGCTTCCGTTGCAGGAACGCCCCTAAAAAGTGACTTAGTGAAATCTACAAGATTTCACTCAGTCACTTTATCAACGCTGATGCATCAAAACCCTGCGCCTGCCTGAAGCAGGTGTAAGGCTTGAAGCACCAAGTTACAGATAGGGCAAGTTGGAAAAGTGCTGGAGTTGCGTGCCTCACCCAACACAACTTCAGTACTGCGCCAACTTCACGCCCTAGATACGACAGGCATCTGTTTATTCCTGCGCCATGGTGCGCCGCATTGTAAATGCAGCACATCATGGGTGGCGCAAGGATAAACTTGCGTGCTGTATCTTTCCTGGCGCATCTCTGCTGATTTGCAGAGATGCGTCAGGCAACACAAATCTGACCCTAGGTGTGTAAATTTCTAGGGACTAAAAGCGCTTAAATGTTGCCGCCACTACTGACCTTTACAGCGCTGAGTGTACTTCTAGCTACTTTAGGGCACAAGCGCTGAGTTTACTACTAACTACTTCAGGGCACTGTGTGTTAAACAGGTGACATCTATTGGTGTGACTCGCATTCTTCAGCACTAGCTGTAGAAATAATTAAATGAATGTCAACTCATGAATACATACAGCAAAACAGACACAGCACAATTAAAACAGAACATAGTTCGGGGGTGGGATACATATAAATACTCAGTTGTACGAGCTTCAAAAACATTGTTTTAAGCAGTTATGCATGCTCAATTTCGAACCGAAGGTACAGGAGCACTCAAAATCAGTCCGAGTTAAAGTCGCATTCCTAGGGCTCGAATGTATCCTTATGTGAAGTAAGTAAGTTAGTTAGTATGCGAAAAAAAAAACTGGATCTTCTAAGTTAAATGAAATGAATCGACTGGACGTTTGAATTCCATCCAAGCCAGTGTAGTAACCCTACCAAACAAACCACTAGTTATTTGCTAAGACGTTAAGTTACTTAAAGAGAAAGTATTCAGTTGCTGTGAAATCAATGTCTCCCATACCTGTGTCCAAAAAAAACCTCTGTAATAATTGGTGACTATGGTACTATCTCTGAACCAATATATCAATGCACTCCAAGCATCTTTTCTGCTCAAAATCTACCACAAAAGCTGCATTCTTAGAAAGTTTGTAAATGTTATTGTTTTATTAACTGCTGAATGCAAGATGTTTAGCCTATTTTTAAGGGCCTGCAAATTTGAAAGAAACTGAAGCAGAGGCATTTGAAGGGATGACCTAAGGATGGGCACAGGTTCGCTCAATTCGGCAGGCTGGGCTTCTTTCATTCCAGCAAGTGCCTCCATCTCCACTGAATGTCACGGAAGCGTGCCGTGTTGGAGAAAATGGTTCTAGTGGCTAATACATACACAGTTATGATAATAAGTAAGCACAATAGCGATAGAGCCCGAATTTGAAAATTGGAAATAGAAGAGCCAGCTATCTTCACCTCACAGTGAGAACCCGGCTGGGTCCTCACGTGAGTCCTTTAAATTCTTTTTCACCACCTTGGGTCGCGCCACTCACGCTTTAGCTGAGCTATATGACAACAGATGTCCCCATACTCACAGTCCTGAAGAGACCCCTCATACATAGTGGGTCGAAACGTCGCCAGCAACCTTACAGATCAGACCTAACTACAGCTAGTGTAACCATACACTTAGGCTGTTTATAAATGAATGAATTGAATGGTCGGTTTCTGTTTCCATGAAAACCACATAATGCACATTGTAAATAGTCACAAATGTTCTTTGTTTTCATGTTTCACTTGGGGGCACAATGCTCATAGTGTAGCGCTTTTTGAATTTAAGAAAGTGTTTTATACTATTTAACTGTATATATTAAATCATCCAAGAATCTAACTGTGTAGATTGTCCCTTCTGCCTTCTGATGTTAATAGGGTCTTTACAAAATCTATCGCCATTGTGCTTACTTATTATCAGAACTGTGTATGTATTAGCCACTAGAACCACTATTTCTTTATATAAACACAATACCCTGGTTCCTAGCGAGTAGGGTTTCCAGCTGGCCATAGTTGTGTTGGAGAAAATGGCCTTAAACTGTTGTCGTTGCTAGTGTACAAGTGCGAAGATAACACAATGTCATTTTGCCCGAAGTTCCAAACATCTTTGTATCTGGGCTGCAATTCCTTCAGGGCTGAATCTCTGGTTTTGTCGCCATTTTCCTTGTCGGGAAGTCGAACCTGCAGTTAGGAAGAAGTAGAGAAAACTGTTTCAACTGAAGTGTGACAGGCTTGAGGGAGGCAGGATTAAGGAGGTGAAAAACAAGGGTGGGCAGGAGTAAAACTGAGAGTAAAGGGGAGGGGGACGAGGGAAAGAAATAAAAGGATGCAAAAGATGGGATGGGACGGTATGCAGTGCAGAGCACATGGAAGGAATGAAGGCGAAACCTCAGGAGAAGGGAATAGGAGGCGGGCGCATCAGTGCAATAATACTGCCTCAGCTTGCTTTATTAATGTATAAGTATAGGGGTGGCAAAAGCCAATATATTGCTGGGATCATCTGTGGGAAGATTTTTATCTATTGAAGACACCTAGCACCAATTTAGCGGAAAGTTGTGAATGAGGAAAAGCAGATTGCACTTTCTCCGTGTTTCTTGGAAGGATCTAGGAGCTGTGCTTTTTGGCAAGATCACAGAGCAATATTTGTGAAGATCGGGAACAGCAGCCTTGATGTCCAGGGCAGTGCTGCAGATGGGTGCATACACATTTGTAACCTAACCCAAAACAAATGGCAGGCTGCGCGCGCTGCTGTTGCTGCAGACTTTGGAGTTGGAGAACAGCGTTCGAGCCTCGGCGTGGGCTGCATTATTTAATTATTAAAAAATAAACAGGGATCTCAGAGTGGGGATGAGGAGAGACAAATTAAAAAAATATTACACATGGAGGGGAAAACAGATAAAATTAGAAAAAAACACGGTTGAGACGGACAAATGTAGCGTCTGAAACCAAGTACAACAAATGGTGCGAGGAGGTGGCTCAGCAAATAACGCTGCTGACTTAGGAGCAAGAAAACAGGGTTTAATTATGAATAAATTAAATGTAAATAAACAGGGTTGGGTAAGTACAGCAAGCTGCCAGATGTAGAAATGCGAGCAGCAAAGAAAAAAAGTAGTCCCTGAATAAAAAGATAACAAGCAGCAGCATAAGTTAACTGTAGTTGGTCGATGATGGACCACAAGCCAACAATGAGCAAGATAAGAACAGCAATTCCAAATTCCACCAATGGCAAGTGACAAAACATAGCCAAATGCAATGGGTGGAGTTTCAGTTGTAATACTGATTACTTGATGCCTCGTAGAGGCAGCTGCGCTGCCTATGCGAGACCTAATGAAGTTAAAGTACTCCTCTTGAGGGCCTCATTATGCCACTTCTGCTATAACTATGTAAGTTATTGGATTCCTATGATCATGTATATATGTGTGTGTGTATATATATGTATATGTGTATATACATATACATTCACTGAAAAAAATATAGGTTTCAGGCATGTTATAGTTAAAAATTAGCATTAAAAAAACCTTTGAAATTCTCTGAAAAACCATAGGTTTCAGGCATGTTATAGTTAAAAATTAGCATTAAAAAAACCTTTGAAATTCTCTGAAAAACCATAGGTTTCAGGCATGTTATAGTCAGAAATTAGCATTTAAAAAACCTTAGAAATTCACAGAAAAAAACCATAGGTTTCAGGGGCGCTATAGTTAGTTGGACATTTTACTCGTACAAAACCATAGAAATTTTCCCGTTATAGTTAGTTCAGCTTACTATAACTCGCGCCCCCGCAATACACTGCTGATGACGTCACATATTACATCACTCATGACATGGTCAGTGACATCAATGATGACATCACTGATGACATCTCAAATGACATTACTGATGACATCACTGATGACATCATCCAGTGACTGTGTGTTTCTGTAAAGTTTAGATATGTATGATATATATAGGGCAAGGCATATTGAAAAATGAGTGGGTGTATAAGTGTCTGAATTGATGATTTAGTAGGTGCGTGACTGACTCTATAAGTGAGTGATTAAACGTATCTTACTGCCTACCTAGGCACAAGATGGCTGCCAACACTTCCTGGTTTGGAGTGGACCGGATCGCCCGAGTTTTGAAAATTTTGCGAATATTCGTCATCCGCGCCAAAGTTATTGGAAAAACAAAAAATGTTTTTCCTATTGAAACTAGGTCCTAACTATAACTACCTACTGGCGTGGGCTTGGTGAAGGCCTCCTGCCTCTTCTTTTTTGGTCCCTCCCATTCTTTTTCTCTCTAGATTTTTTATCTGTTCTACTGTTTCTTTTCTTAACCTCTGGTAAAGCCTTCTGATCCCCTCTTATGGTCCAGTGTGCACTATGAAAAACGTTACAAATAAAATTAATATATATCTATAATTTTTGTGTGTGTTGGGGATGGGTATGTGGTGTTGAATTTCCATTTCATGCCTGCCAAGTGGCTGTCTTTTCTAACACCTTTGGCATTACAAGAGTACTTTGCATACTGGGACATGTTGTTTAATCTTTCATGCGCAGACTCACCATTATCATTACAAAGCCAATACCGTATAAAACGCATTCAATGCAAGCAGCCTGCTGGCCTAGGGCTGCTTATTGCATGTGATCACATTCCTCATTAGCTTCACAAAAGATATGCATCTTTCGTAACCTGCACTGTGCATCACATCTTCTGTGCTGCGAAAGAGCACAGCCATTTGTGTGCAGTGAGTGCAGTGGCACTGGAGCCCACAGGAGGAGGGAATCGCCTTCAGAAGATTCCTCAAGACCTGGCTCTTCGAACAGTAGTGAAGCTCCCCCCCTCAGCGCCTTGAGACCCTCACGGGTAAATAGCGCGTTCTACAAATAGATTGATTGATTGATTGAATCCAACTGCAACGGACACTTCACCCTTCAAAAACCAGCTATAGAGGGTAACGAAGATGAGGTGCCGGGTTTTTAGGAACCCGGTGGTGCCAGGGGAAAACACCCGAAGACCTCTTGAGTTCTTCCTGTTCCGGACCACAGAAACACAGAGTCTTCTAGGTGAAGTCAAAGATCGAGTTTTATTGGCTGCAACCAAGTAACAAGCGTCCTAGAAGTACAACAGCATGGGTTGTAGATTCTCAGGAGACTGTTTGTTTTTACAGAACCAGCCTTCTTCTTTTATACAAAAATAACAGCTGCAGGCAAGAATTCTTTAGTTTACAAACGGTCATATACATATTTCCAAAACACTAAAAAAGCAAAGTCATGATGGCAAACCCACATTTTCGATGTCCAGTTTGTGATGGATGACCCAGCTCGGCCCAGAACTACCATCAGATATCGATGAAACCCCAATAAAATTGGGTACCTCCTCATCGTAAAACCGGCCATAAACAAGAAACATGGACAGGTGTATGTGTGTGGATAACATGGTTTGTATGTAGTGAATGGTTTATGGCATGTTGTCCCTTGATGCTATCTTACTCGGCCACTGGGCGAGGAACTGCACGAACAGGTTTGGCTGGAGGCAGTGGAGTCAGCTCGGCTGGGTCATGGGGAAGTCAGCTAAGGTGGACGTGTCCTTTCAGATCAAACTCGGCCTTAATCAATTGACTATATCAGGGCAAGCCACAAGATGGATGCCGTTCACAAAATGGAACCCGAGGGTTCGAGACGGAAACCATGATTTAAGGGTGATAGCATCACTCGATCACGACGCAAATGCATAGGGATAATGTCCTAATCATTACCGGTCTGCCGATACCAAATTCGTCAGGGTACGATGATATTTTGTGGCACTAGAGTTGGGCCTTGGTAACATATTATAGCAGGGCCCAGAATTTTCAGAACCACAGACCCTCCTTTTGCCCTTATATAGGCAATAACTCATGCTAATCTGAGTCCAAATCTGTATTCATGAAGTCATGGAGGTGCTGCTGTAGCATCATCCTGTTGCTCATTTCATCCCTTGACACAGGCTTCCTTACACATGATGTAGCACAGAGGCCACATATTGCAGGAGCGCACTGCACACATAGGCAGAACAGAAACAGAATGGCTAAGACCATCCCAATGAATATCAGAATTTTCCATCCCCAGGCAGATATCAGTTCCCAGAACAACCCTAGCAAGGACCAGTCCCCTTTAGCCACGTGAATGGAATCAGAGATCTTGTGCAGTTTGGAGATGTCCTGGTACACTGTCGGAGCATTATCAGGAATGAAAATGCAGCAACTGGATTGGATCACTCTACATACCCGCCACGGTCTGCAAGTATGACATCTAGGGCAACCCTATTTTGAAGAGTCATAAGTCGGTCCGACTGGAGCTCAGCAGTCAAGTTACTAAGGGCACCGGCCGTTTTGGTCACGGCGGATTCAACTACCCTCGTCAATTGGCGAATGTTCCTGCTGTTCACCATAGGCCCCCAAAACGGCAGAAAACCCTTTGCGAAGTCTCCAAACTCCTGCTCCGCAGTGTCGTCTTTACTCACGACACCCCTAACTGTCCTTGTCCGATGGTAATCTGCCTCGGCCGTGTAAGTGGGTGGCAGCAGAAACGAGACAAAACATGTGCCCGAGAAGTCAGGGGGCAACCATGTATACGCTCTGTCGTGGCAGACGAAGTAGGTACCCTTAGCGCTAAGAATGAAGGGGAGGTCTGAGATGAGAAAACATAAGTCTCAGTACAGACACTCTTCCCTAACTGGGCTCCAGGGTTTTTGCCATTTCCCTGCAGACATAGGTGACCTTGGTGGGGAACTATCCAGATTGGGGAGGATTTCTTTGCTTTCTGACTCTCAGCCAAGGAAATTCCATACTGAGTTATATTCCATCGACTATAAGGCGTCAACTCATCTCTGGGAATCGTTCTGTATGTGTCGAAATCCCTACTCATATTTCTAATTCCCGCCACTAGTGCCTTGTTGCTTGAGTTTTTACCCGGAACATATGGTTCGAGGGCAAACAGGAACATTGCTCGAAGTGCCCACAGAGAACCATGGTAGCCAAATGGCAGGACAAAATACGAAATACCCTTGTCTGTCGTGTGTGGCATAAGTCCACATACCCAGCAATTCATGGCATTCACTACAGACTGGTGCTGGTGCAGGAGCTGGACGAAAGAGTTATTTACAAATTCTAATCTTCTGGCAGACTCATGTTCGGGTAGAGGGTGAAAGGAGTGTGGGGAAATAGTAGGAGGAGGTGTGGGCTGAGTGTTGTGTATGAATGGTACTCGAAAAATGAACAGAGCATAGCCCACCAAAAACATCATTGTATGTAAATGTAAATGTATAGGCATTTATATAGCGCACTACTTACCCGGAGGGTCCCAAGGCGCTTCGACCGCTGCGAAACCCTTCCTGGCTTCCCTGAGAGATGGTCCCTTAATGGGTATCTCCAGGGTGAGACCAGGCATCCCCGGCGGTCTGGTGGGGCCGTTTGTGAAGATGAGGCAAGCTAATGCCCAGAGTTGCCGAGTGTGATCGCTGATCAGAGTGGGCACCGAGGCGAGAGAATTATCGAGTCCACTGACCCTGGTCCAAAACCCTGCCGCGCCGGGATTCGAACCCTGGTCCTGGGCCGTCCTCTGCTCTCGGGTCTGCCGCCTCTAACCAGTGAGCCACACTGGTTAGACAACATTAAAACACTGGCTACACAACATTAAAATGCATATTACTAAAAATTGTTTTCTTGCCATTACAGTGCATATTTTCTTGTCAAAGTTCGTAGATCTAGCAGGTCTCTCTACCCTTGAAAACTCCATTCTCTAGTTGATGCCCGCGGTGGGAGATTGATTCTGCTAAAGAGTGCTTCTGTTCAGTCCAGGGTAATTACCTTAGACCAACCAGAACCGTTGACCTAAACGTCTCCAGCTGCACTCCATAGACTGTGGCAACCGCGACCCTAGCAGCAGAACCGGATGGCGGTTCGAAAATCAAAAATGAGCAAGTTCCCTGGGCGAGAGAGCTGCGCAATCAAAAATAGTTCTTGGGGGAAAGAAAAAACCTTATTAGTTTGCTTTTATTAGTTCGTTTTTCTTGGCCTCAGATTATACCGTTGTTTCCTAGGTACGGTGTGGTCTTCAAACAAGATTTCAGGTTCTGTAGTGTCCAACTGCATTGACGGTGGCATAAATCCTTGCAGAATGTGATCACTCTCCTTTTCTGTACCAGTTCCTTTCAATCGTGCATCACTGAAGGGTATAAAGCGTGGCACGGATTCAGTCTCTGAGTCAGCAATTCCCTCCTGGACCCATCGGTCATATGGAAGGGGCAGCGGGACCCGCTTGCAATGGGCGCCGTGCACCCAATTTTTCTTGCCGTGGACACGTACTGCAGAGCGGGTAGTCAGTAGGACTTGAAAGGGTCCGGACCAACGAGGCTCCTCGTTCTTGGTTCGCTGGAAGTTCCGCACTAGTACCCAGGAGCCAGGTTCAATTGCGTGACTTGGATCATCAGACGCTGGTGGAGAGGAACTGTGGACCTGTTGGTGTAAAACACGCAATTTAGTTGTCAATTCGTGCAAATAGTCAAGCAGTACAGGGTGCTCTATCTCGCTGAGTTTCTTGAACCTTGGTACTCCCCATATATTAGCTGGCCGACCGAACACTATCTTGTGCGGGCTAAGTCCCAGTCTAGAATGTACAGTCATTCTGGTAGATAGGAGTGCTAGAGGCAGGGCGTCAGGCCATTTAAGACCTGTGCTGGCTCGAATCTTGGCCAATTTCAATTTTAATGTGCCGTTGTAGCATTCTACTAATCCAGCTGATTGGGGGGGATTTGCAGCGTGGAACTTCTGGTGTATGCCTAGACACTCACACACTCTCTTCATCACTCGTCCCATGAATTCACTTCCATTATCACTCCAGACAATTCTAGGCATACCGAACCTAGGGAAGAATTCTTTGACAAGGGCTTTGGCTGTGAACAAGGCAGTACTGTCCTTAAGGGGATACGCTTCCACCCACCTGGAGAAGGCGCAAACAACAACAAGCACGTACTTCAGATTGTTGCACCTCTCCATGTGGATGAAATCGAGCTGCAAAACCTCGAACGGATACGTTGGAGGCGCAAAATGGCCAGCTGGAGTTGGAGTTCCTCTACCGGGATTGTACTTCAAGCACACCATACAGTTCTTGACCAAGTTCTCTGCACATTTTGGGATGCCACTATTCTGCCATACTGGGGCCAACAACTTACAGATTCCTTTCGCACTGATGTGAGCCATCCCATGAGCCATTGTCACTACTGCAAGTACATATGCGTCGGGTAACAGCCATCTTTGATGCTCTGACAATTCAACCCAACAACCATTCGCATCCAATCTACCCTTGTTTTCTCTCCATTCATTCACCTCTTTCTCAGTGGCCTCGGACTGTATAGACTTCACACTTTCAATAGTGTCCTCACACATACCCACATCAGCGATCCATCTCGCAGGACCTACAACATACATTCGACTCATTGTGTTCTTTGCAGTCTCTTTCGCAACTTCATCTGCAAATGCATTCCCACGACCAATATCATCTTGAATCTTTCTGTGTGCACTGCATTTCACAATCGCAACTTGTAGTGGCAAGGTCAGTAACTCGAGAAGCTCGTTAACTAGCTTACCATGTTGTATTTTTGCACCATGCGAACCCACGTTCACGCCACAATTGTCCAAAACTGTGAGCCACGCCAAAGGCGTACTGGCTGTCTGTATACACATTCACTTGTTTTCCTTTTGCCAACACACACGCTCTTGTAAGTGCAATTAACTCTGCTGCTTGCGCAGAATTGTGTGGGATACGTGCAGTTTCTACAATCGTGTGCAATGTTGTCACAGCATATGCTGCAGTTGTATCACCAATCGGCAACTTGAAGCATGAACCATCAACCCATAAAGCATCATTACATTCAGGAAGGGGAGTGTCCTGTAAGTCTACTCTCCTTTTTGTCTCTTCTTCTGTCCTAAAACAGCAATCATGTTTTTCGACCTCATCTGTCTCTGCTGGAATGGGCAATAACGTGGCTGGGTTGAGTGTATCGCACCTCTTTATGTGTATGTGACTCGCTAACAGTGTCAGCTCATAACTTGACAGTCGAGCACTAGTTAAGTGCTGTGTCCTCTTTCTGTTTAGCAAAATATCTACTGCATGTGGGACCCTAACGATCAGTGTATTATTCATTACTAATCCAGCAGACTGTCGAATACAGACAGCTGCTGCAGCAGTGGCCCTCAAGCAACTTGGTAATGCCTTAGCTACAGGGTCTAGAGTCGCGGAAAAGTCACGCATGGACGCTTTTTGTCCCCAAAGGATTGTGTTAGGACTGATAATGCGCAACCTTCCTTCTCATGGACGTATAGTGTGAAAGGCTTACTGTAGTCGGGGTTGCCCAACACAGGAGCCGAACACAATGCATCACGCAACTCATGAAAACTTTTCTGACAATCTTCAGACCAAGGCACAGGATTGGGTGTATCTTTACAGATTAGTGCCAGCAAAGGTTTGGCCAACAATGAGAAGTTCGGTATCCATTGTCTGCAATATGATGTAATGCCCAAGAAAGCACACACTTCTCTCTGTGTCCTTGGGACACTCAATCTTACAATTGCCTGTATTCTCTCTGGGGTCAGTTTCCTTCCCTCCTTCGATAAGATGTGACCTAAGTAGGTCACTTCTTGTCGACAAACTTGCAATTTCGAAAGAGAGACTTTGTGCTTCATGTCACATAAATGACGCAACAACGACAATGTGGCTTACTTGCAAATATCTTCGGTATCTGCAGCGACCAGCAAATCGTCTACGTACTGAATGAGAGTCGCACCATCAGGTAGAACAATCGTGTCAAGTTGTGATTTCAGAGCCTGACTGAATATAGATGGACTTTCACGGTAGCCCTGAGGAGCGCGTTTGAAGCGGAAACTTCGACCTCCTAAATTGAAGCCAAAAATATCTCTGCTCTCCTCAGCAATAGGGATGCTGAAGAAAGCATTCTTCAATCAATCACTGAGAACCAAGTGGCTGAAGCTGGAACCATAGTCAATAGGGCAGTAATATCGGGAACAACTGGAAACTGTAGCACTACAATCTTGTTCACTTCTCTGAGATCGATCACAAATCTGTACACAGGTGGCTGTGAAGGATCAGTACGCTTTAAAACAGGCAAAATAGGACTGTTACAAATGTTGCCTGTTGTCTCTTCAATTACCTCTTTCTCAATCAGATCGTAAGTGATCTCTAACAACGCCTTTTCACATTCGCTAGAGATCTTGTATTGGGGAATATGTGGCAACCTAACATTGGCTCGCAATGTTATGACATATGGCTCTATCTCCAAAAGACCCACATCGTTAGAACCAGTAGCCCAAAGTATATCTGGAAGAGATGACAATTCAGTTGGAATATTCTCCTTTGACAAATACATTGGGGAAATCACTTTCTTGCCTAGGGTAAGTTGTACTCCCGAAGGAGAACAGTACAAAGTTGCATATAATCTCTTTAACAAATCCAAACCGAACAAATTTTCGCCACAACCTGTAGTAAGAATGAGGGGTGCTTCTAATTCATATGGGCCAACAGAAAGGGGCATAGGACTAGAAATCGGGTTTCTAACCGGGGCGCCAGAAAATCCTACTGAAACATTCATTTCGCCAGACAAAGGTGCACCAGGAAGTTTTGAGTGCATAATAGAACTTTTTGTAGCACCAGTATCCAGCAGAAAAGGTTCTGACACTCCTGATGTAGTCACCTCAACATAAGGTCCATTCTGATCTATTGGAACTGAAACAACTCCCTCTCTTTGTCCATGGCTGTCGAAGCAATTATTACCCTCATTCTCGTTTTCTGCATAGTAATCATCAGCATAGTACTGAACTGACCTAGAAGACGCATTATTTTGTTGGTCAAAGCTGTTCATTGAATTTTGAGGCAGAAAAGAAGTAGTATTCTGGGGGAAATTTCCACGGCCCCTACCTCTAGGAGCCTGTTGAACACCTCTACCTCTTGCAAGAGGAAAAAACACCATTTAAACGTCGCAATAAAGCTGGACAACTATTCTTGAAATGACCCTCTTCCTTGCAATACGCACACTGATTTGGACCATACGGTAAACGCTGTTGAGAAGACTCATTTCTTTGTGAGTTTCTCGAATACTGTTGTTGTTGCTGATAATCAGGCTGACTAGTAGTGCGAGGCGGATAGGCTTGCTGGAGAAGGACTTTAGTTTTCAAATCTTTAGTTTTTTTATCTGCCTTCTCTAACTCGTCTTTGCGCCTGTTTTCGTAGTACTGGGCTGTGGCTAAAATCTGCGCTGACGTGGAAACAGCCCAAGCACTCTCTGAATCTTTCAATTTATTACATAGTTCAGGAAGCAGATTATGCACGAACTTGTCTACAAACAGTCTTTGGCCACCCTCGGTAGCCATATCCTGACCACTGTGATTGACGAAAGTCTCTTCAAACCTCGTTAAAAAGTCAGACACATTCTCATCTTTCTTCTGCTTGCACGCAGACAACTTGTCCCAATTCACGCGTAATTCAGGCGTTAAAGTTTTCATATATGTGATAATTCTACCAGGAAGTTCAGCTACCAAAGGCTCAGGCTTAGAGCCACCAACTTGTCTAGCATCAGCCGCAGTAATATTAGCCCACGTGTCACCTAATTCTGGATCATGATCTGCATGACGAATCTTACTCCATAAGGGCTGTGGAACAACATTCCCAAAAAACATGTCTACATCTGCTAAATTCATTATACATGAGCTGGCAGTCTGTGATAGCTCCTTATAATACCCTGCAGGATTTTTGCGAGGATCAGGCAATGTCTGCTTGAGTGCTAAAACTTCAGATCTTTTCCAGGGGACATGTACCCATACACGCTGGAAATGCGGCGGAATTGCTGGATTCGCATTCGCATCACCTTCCCTCCAAACTGGAGGAACTTCTCTCATGGGGTACTGTCGCGCCTTTTTCCTACCTGACATGTCATCCTCATACAGTGATCTAGAGACGTTTCCCTTACTCCTATAAGATAACAACAAATCTATTGCTCGTTCAACATCGGCACCTACAATCATGCCTTCATAAAACTTGAAGCGCATACGGAATAATTCCCGCATTTTGCATTTTGGATCATTTGTCTCCAAATCTTCGCAAAGATACACACACATCTCTTCGAATACATATCTCTGAGTGGGTGCGTCCCACTGACGGAAGACTTCCATAAAAGACTGAACATCATACTTTATAGTATCAGTAACCCATTTACGTGCTAACTCATTCAGCACTTCTCATTCCTGATAATCAGGCAGTTGACTACGCAACTGTCTACGTCCGGTGTTAGGGGTCGTCTTAGGCGACCCAAAGAAAGGTGAGAACAGACCAGTGACAGTACTTGCCACTCTCTGTTGAACAGAAGGAGAAGCTTGCGGAAAGGCAGATGTGCCGGAAAAGACAGGCTGATGTAAAGAGGAAGTAGAGGCAGTGGCAGAAGTAGTATCATGATAAACAGTTGGAGCAGTAAGCAAAGCCGCAGAAAAAGCAGACGGAGTATGTAGCAAAGGCGGCGGCCCTTGAGAGGGCTGCGCCGGAGAAGTAAGAACCAGCAAAAGAGGAGCTGGTGCTTGTGTAAGAACTGGAGTTCGTGCGCCGGGGCGCGGTATAACAAAGCGCTTCGGGGGAGCAGTAGCATCTAGCGCATAGTGGGGTAGTGAACTCAGTAAATGGGACATTAATTGATCCTTCTCTGATGTCTCTTTGGAACCTTGTCCTTCATTTGGCAACATTGGGTAGCATTTATCTACTGCTAACTTCTTGCTTCTGAGCATTTGTTTACTCTCCTGTTCTTCCTCATTATCTCTGTCTGCAATGGCAGCTTGCACCAATGACATACCTCTTATTTTTCTTTGCTAATTTCATTTCTTTCTGTTTGGCTTCTTTGCGCCGGCCGGGCTTTCTTCTTGAACAATTTGACCTCGAGATTATCTAGTATTTCCGTATCAAAGCTACCATATTGGGGCCATTTTAAAACACCATCTTTTCTGGTGTATTTTATCCACACGCATTATATGTGATAGGGCCTACTCCATGCTTTATATAGAGCTCGTATGTTGGAGTTCCAATCGGAGGAACCGGACACGAATCCTCTAATCGGGAGTCCTTACTACAACCAAGACAAAACAAGTTTCCAAGTCTGCTCAGACCAGGCATCTTCGCTCACTAGTCTAGCTTCAAACTTCAAGGGATTATCGAATATGATATTTTTCGTGAATACACGAATCCCTTGGTTTTGGCGCTTGCAAGTTCCACACAAGGTGTATCTCAAGGATGTTATGTTATGTTATGTTATGTACATAACATAACATAACATATCTCAAGGATACCAAAACTAAGAATCAAACTAAGGACTGGGAGACGCTCCACTTATACTTAACTGAAGTATTGATGATCGATGACGTCACTAGAAGACACGTCTATCTTTTCGCTCTACCAAGGATCACTGTGTCCAAAACAGGGCGATAGTCAGGGCAGCAGTCCTTCATAGCCGTCGGTACGCGGGGAACCTCGCAGCAAAGACCTTCGGAACCACGTCGAGATACAGGGGTCGCTGAAGTGGCTGGCCGTCCTCTGGAATTTTCACACAAAGCTCCTCATGAACATCTGGCTTGGACCGTCACCGCTTGATACCGCCCCGAGTTGGGCGCCAACTGAGGTGCCGGGTTTTTAGGAACCCGGTGGTGCCAGGGGAAAACACCCGAAGACCTCTTGAGTTCTTCCTGTTCTGGACCACAGAAACACAGATTCTTCTAGGTGAAGTCAAAGATCGAGTTTTATTGGCTGCAACCAAGTAACAAGCGTCCTAGAAGTACAACAGCACGGGTTGTAGATTCTCAGGAGACTGTTCGTTTTTACAGAACCAGCCTTCTTCTTTTATACAAAAATAACAGCTGCAGGCAAGAATTCTTTAGTTTACAATACGGTCATATACATATTTCCTAAACACTAAAAAAGCAAAGTCATGATGGCAAACCCACATTTTCGATGTCCAGTTTGTGATAGATGACCCAGCTCGGCCCAGAACTACCATCAGATATCGATGAAACCCCAATAAAATCGGGCACCTCCTCATCGTAAAACCGGCCATAAACAAGAAATATGGACAGGTGTATGTGTGTGGATAACATGGTTTGTATGTAGTGAATGGTTTATGGCATGTTGTCCCTTGATGCTATCTTACTCGGCCACCGGGCGAGGAACTGCCCGAACAGGTTTGGCTGGAGGCAGTGGAGTCAGCTCGGCCGGGTCATGGGGAAGTCAGCTACGGTGGACGTGTCCTTTCAGATCAAACTTGGCCTTAATCAATTGACTATATGAGGGCAAGCCACAAGATGGATGCCGTTCACAAAATGGAACCCGAGGATTCGAGAGGGAAACCATGATTTAAGGGTGATAGCAGCACTCGATCACAACGCAAATGCATAGGGATAATGTCCTAATCATTACCGGTCTGCCGATACCAAATTTGTCAGGGTACGATGATATTTTGTGGCACGAGTGTTGGGCCTCGGTACCATATTAAAGCAGGGCCCAGAATTTTCAGAACCACAAAGAGGTTCGCTTCTGCTTGGAATAATTGTTATCTATCCGCTAGTTATGAGAGCCTAGAACCCAGGAGAGGGCTCCCTCTTGCAGTATGCACGCACTCACTGGAGCACACTCTTGGAAGACAGCTGAAGGAAGCTTTATATGCTTTCACTGTGGCCCAGAGATAGGTGTGTAGCAGGCGTACTGTCAGTATTATAAATGTAGAGTCCCACACTCACTGTTGCTTTCTTCCATCACCAGATGGCAGTAGACATGCAGCATTTTCTTCGAGAATGAGTAGCAAAGCCTTATGTCCCCCATATGAGGTTGTTTGGGGGGCTCCAACATACAGTTAACCCGCCACCTGCCGTTTTCAATCACCTCAACTTTGCACCCCATGTACAACAAATCAGCAGAATTTTCAATGAGACAATTAGTTTCAAGGACATGTTCTGCATTCAGAGAGACTTAAGAGCATAGAAAAAACATTTGTTTAGTGTTAAACCTCATTGTGTAAGTTTACAATTCTCCAAAAGTAGGCACTCTTGGTGAAATGAAGGGGCCCACAGACAAAGCAATGCCAGCAAATCAAATATTTTTATGCTACTAAAAACTCAGCTAACAATTCACCAATGGACCTTGTTATTCGTCCATTATAACACCCACATTTCTCAAGTCTATCTCTCTGGGGCTCATCTAAATCTCATTCTTTTACCACATTTTCAGCTTCAAACATACCTCCTGGTCTCTCATTCTTCCACCAGCTGAACATAAATCACATGCACCCTTGTTTACAGCTTAAACAAAAACAAAACAGTAGCGCGTGAAAAAGCGAGCAATGGAAGGACACTTTGAAAGGACACAGCATTGCATCTATGCCCCGTGGAAGGGCTAAGCACACAAACAGGATGGAAGCCTGATGCAGCTGATGAGAATGTAGCTAACCAATGGTAGGCACTGGGGGACCTTTATGCTCGCTTTCAGGTAGCAAATGATCTTGCGCTGTCTTAGGCAAGACCTAAAAAGTTTCTCAGAAAACGTATGATGATATGTAGATATAGAACATGCAGTAGAGCCTCTAAGGGTTCGAGGAAAGAAGGGTATATTTCACAGTCTGTTATGAAGGTCTTCTTAGGGTGGATATGAGAATGCACACAGTTGCGACTGACCAGTCGGGTCAGTAGGCCTTTCCTGAGTAGAGGCATAGCAAGATCCAGGACCCAAAATGTAATCAAAGGAAATTTGCCCCCATCTTACCGTATTATCACTAAACTACAGTGAAAATCCACAGGCATAGTGCCCGGTGCCACTGCACCTGCTGCGCCATTAATAGCTATGTTTTTAACAGAAGGTTTGTGCAGGGCTTTCGTTGGACCACATACTGCACACATCCCAGGCTGCCAGTCATCTCCCTTGCTTGGTTGTCCCTGTAGAAATGTTTATTTAAAAAAAAAAAATAGTTAGCGCTTCAATATGGATGCACGTAGTGTGCTTTGCGTGATGATGCTCCACTCCTACAAAGCCCCTATGACATCTATGGCGGCCAGAATGCATTCGTATTCTTTCTGTACTCCCTGCTGGCCTTACCTGCCCCGTACTGCCAATCACATACAGAACATGAAGGAAGGTGGAGCATGCCGAGCTGCGACTTGGGGCACCACGGCCTATACAAACAACTCCCTTAGAATGCAACCTACCGGGTGCTGAACCCATAGAGGTGAGGGCACAGTATGAGTAGAACTGCCTCTGCCCCTACTGTTGGTGTGTTTCTATCCCCTTATCATGGCAGTTAGGCCTCGGCAGGCATCTCTCTCTCCATGCAACCCTTAGGCTGCTTTCACAGTTCCTTTCTAGCAGGTGAGCAGATGCGTTTGGGGTACCTTCTGACATGAACGGCGTGACCCCCGCCTCTTGCATACCTGGGGCTGTCGGGTCCTTGGTTAATCCTCTGAGCAGTATGGTAGAGGATGGCAGTCTCTAAAGTATGACTGCGGTACATAAGTTGTATAGAGTTCGGGCCTACAATGCCTTGGTGCTCTGCCAGAATATGCATTCACTAGAAGCTTTGAATTTCTACAGCAAACCTACAACCCAGGGAACACATACTATTGTTTTAAATACAATAAATATGCATAGAGTTGGCTTTGGGTCAGCCTTTGATCATGAATGGATGGCTTTATTGTCTAGCTCACTTCTCTCTTCATGATCCAATGTTCTTTCCCTATTTTTGTGGCTATCCCGCCCCAAACTATTTAGGTCTTACAGCGTTTTGATTGGTTCAAGCACTTTCCACTGCTGATGTTAGCCCTCGCATTACAATACATATGAGGACCTATTTTGTCTTCCTCATTATCTGCTCCCCATTTAATCTATTTTTTTCTGTGCGACTTTCTGTTTTTTCAACAGCCCCCTTGCAAGATTTTGGCTGGGTTCTGCACTACTGAGTCCTTCTTAAAATGTATTTTGAATAGTTCAAGATGGCCACCAGTGTTTCCAAGTATGAATGTTTTTTGTTTTATTTTTAACCAATACTAATATCAAGGTGTCCATGGCAGATAGCATGCATCCACGATAGCCAAGTTTATAAAGCATTTGATAAATTGCTACCCAATACAAGTCAAGTCAAAAAGGTTTATTGCATAATTAATTAAAATTATTACAAATTACACGTGATAAAATAACAGTACACAAGTTATTACATTTTCTGGACTTGTTGCTACTCAGCGTCTAAGAAATGGTATAAAATACAATTTATAAAAACATTCGTCAGGTGCAGCTCCGGCCGTCTCAGGGTCTCTGTTGGTTTTTACTGTTTACAATTTCTGGGAGAGTCCCTGGATTTAGGGTGGCCCTAGTGACCCACCTCCTCGGTATTCCCCCTGTTCGATTTGACCAAAGCATTTTCTCGCCTCTGCCAGGAATTTGACTCCCCGGCATGCCAGAATTATGGAGGAGCCTCCCAGCCAACTTGTTACTGCGTGTCTGCAGGAGCGGATGTTTAGCTCATGAAAAATGGATTTCAAATAACTTCGCCTCTGAGACGTGAGTGCCGGACATACACAGAGAAGATGGGCTAGGGTTTCGGTTTTGTAACTGCAGGGACGACATTGCTCCGTCTGATGGGCGCGTTTCCCGGACGGTAATAAGTCCTTCAAGACGTGCAGACCCATCCGGTAATCTGTAATTACTCTTTTTAGGTAACCACTGAAATGGGATAAGAGGTATGCGTTAAGGTTTTAATGCTGTAAAAGAGTTAATGATGGTCCGCCCGTGCCGACGTTTTGCAAGTGTGAATTCATCCTCCAGAAAGGATTTCCTTTTTGCTGCCACGTTGGCTGATCTGCTTAGGCGTGCTTTATCCATCCCGGATTTCCATGCGTATTCCAGCTCCAACTCTTTCAGACAGATTTTCAAATGCTTTCCCCAGGTGTTCGAGGTTTCGATGTCCGTCTGTTTTCTGATTTCTTCCCAGCTCAGCCAGTCCATTGTGTCTGGGTCTGCAGATCGAAGTTTGTGACAGAGTTTCACGAAGCCGCTCATGCTCCGGAATTTCTGATTTTGCAGTCCAAATTCAAGCCTGACTTGCGATGCTGAGGCGGACTTTGGGAGATTGAAGACAGCTTTATAGGTTTTGATCTGTAGGCCATTTAATAGATCGGCCTCCTTGCCACACCAAGTAACTAGACCGTTGGATAGGGTGGGCATAATTTGGGCTGCCATAACTTTTAATAGGTGCTTATAATTAGGGCAGTCCATTTTTGCCTTTAGTGAATGGTAAGCGAAGATGAAAAATTGGGCTTTTGCTTGTGTTGCTGCTTTATGCTCCTTATGTTTTGCTCCTTGTGATATTATTATTCCGAGGTACTTGTATGACCCTTGTTCTTCCACCATTGCCCCGTTCGCCATTCATTTGTACTTGAGCTTTTGTGGGTCTACTAAACTGACCACTTTTGTTTTTTCTTTGTTTAGTTCCAGCCTTTCCCGTTGCAGATAAGATGTTAGTTTATTTATTGCTCTTTATAGGCCAATTGGTGTTTTGCTCTGCAATACTATGTCGTCTGCGTATTGTAAAAAATGTATTGGGTTACTGGCCAATGATGGTGGGTGACATTCAGCCAATTCCAGCACACTTGTGAGGTCGGAGAGGAAGAGGTTAAAAAGAGTAGGAGCTAAAAAGCAACCTTGTTTTAGGCCTTGGTGCATTGAGATACTCATGGTTGTGCTGCCTCCATTACCCAGTTTCACTCTTGCCCAAGTGTTCTTAAAAAAGGACTTTTATTGCATTTAAAAATTGGTGCGGCAAGCCCCAGCTCTTTAGTTTTCCCCACAAGCGCTCTCTGTTCACCCGGTCGAAAGCAGATTTGATATCGATAAAACAGGAATACAACCGAGCTACCTCGGCTACCGTTGTATCCATTAGGAGTGACAGACAAGTTAAGTTTCTTATCGTACCCATTCCTTGCCTGAACCCTGTTTGAAACTTGTGGATTATGTTTGTGACTCCTATCCAGCCTTGTATCTCTGATAGAATGCAAGAGGCGTAGAGCTTGGCCTCCACATCGATTAAGGATATCAGCCTATAGTTTGCTGGGTTGCGATGGTCTCCATGCTTGAATATCGGGTGAATTATATTGCCTTTCCAGGAGGCAGGGACCTCTGTATGCTTGTATATGTGGTTAAAAAGAGGCGTTAAGGTCTCTGACCAACAAAGCCGGGTCGTGCTTGAAGATCGCGTTTGGCAGCCCATTCGGGCCTGCTGCTCCTTCAGACTTCAATCTTGATATTATGTTTCTCAGTTCATTTTTGTTGGTTAAATCGACCGATTCGATGGGCCCCTTTAGTTCTTCCTCAGACTCGGATTCTTTATTTTCCTTACTTTTAATTTCGTTTAATTTCTCCTCGTTTTCCTGTGTCTCCCGTAAACCATAAGCGGGGCCTTGGTCTGTGTCATTGTATAAGGTTTGCACGTGGAGGATCCAAGATTCAGCTCCGACCCCTGCTTCCTGTTGGAGTTTTGCCCCATTATTGAGATCATTAATGATTCCCCAGAAGTCTCGACTATTTGGGTGTTTTCCCGCACTTAGATGTTTGTTCCAGATCGTTTCCTTGTAAGAGGACTTCGCGACCCTCAGTAACTTCCTGTAGATGCTCCTAGCTTCCTTCAAATTACTTTTGTTTATCGCAAACCCCCATTTTTTTGGGCTAGCAAGTGCTCGGACCTCTTTGGCGACCTTTCTTTTTTTTTATCTTAAGTCCGTGTTGAACCAAGACTCCTTCTTGGTGTTTATATTACTCTGATTCCCTGGCATTGCTGGAAACTTTTGTAGTTGGTCCAGAATTATTTGCTCCCAGTTGGTTACACGTTCCTCCTCTTTTTGGGGCCCTAAGTTGGCCATATGAACTTTTACAGTGTCCTGAATTTTACCCAACCCTTCTCTGCGCCATTTTAATTTTTTTAGGTTGAACTTTGAGGCGTGGTGTAGGAGGGAGGTCATTCTTGGAGCCAAGGTGGGTGCGACATTCAGACTTGTTATTTGGGGGCAGTGATCACTTTCTACACGTTGATCAATTTGAAATGATTCAATGCCGGGAATTAGCTCCTCACCTACAATGGTGTAGTCAATTGTTGAATGGACCCTGACGCTCAAGTATGTAATGCCTGCCGGCCTGTCCCCCTTTTGTATTGCCATTCAAAACTGACAGTCCTAGTTCTCTTAGAATGGTTACTAGCTTTTGTCCACCACTAGTTGATGTCATCTTCACTTTCGCCTGATTTTTTCCAATAAGATCGTGATTGAAGTCCCTGGAGATGAACAGTGGGCATCGCAAGTAAGTTCTTTGCCTCACTTTTATCAATGATATTAGGCTTGCATGTTTTTCTTTTTGTGACTTCCTATCAGGGTGGATATAGAGATTGATTATTAAAAGTTGCCACTGTTGAGTCCCGGATTGCGTGGATTCGGTAATTCTGAGCACTTGAGCCCAATTGAAACCCACGTCCAGATCTTCTGATTCCAAATTATATATTTGGGCTATGTAGGTTGATAATCCGCCGTGGGGATGCCAAAAGGTTGAAAAACTTTCTGCAAATATATGGTGTTCTTTGAATCCGGGAATTGAGGTGGGTTTTAGTTTCCATGACTCCTGCATCAGGATTACGTCTTGTTGTTGGAAGAAAGCTCGCGTTTTGTGGTCATGTGCCATTTCTTGAAAGCCATGCACATTCCATGAGCAAAATGAAACACTTGGTGGCTTTATTAAGTTCTGAGGATGATTTCCGTTGTAAATCACCGTGGAGAAAATTTGCTCTGGCTTAGGTAGGTTTATTACTCAGTACCTTGGGTACCCAAGACCAATCCATTCTATCCAAGCCTTGATGACTAGTTGGTTGCGGGTTTTCTGACAAGAGGACCCTGTTCCTTACACTTGATGCTACTGGCGAAGAAGCCCGGGCACCTCGCAAGCAGGTGGTTTGACATCCTCTGTTTCCGTTTCCCTTTTTTTTGGTTACGTGTGCTATTTTGTAAAGGATAGGGATACCTCGGACGTTTGTGTCGTACAATGATTATGCCCCAAGTTTCAAACTGGGGTCTTGCAGAAATATGTTATCTACCAGGTAATTTGAGGACCAAGTTGTAATGGTTTTCTCGGCGTCCGCGTTGTTTCTGTTTGATTGAAATTCGACGGCTAAAAGGTCCTGAGAGGTTATCTCTTTTAGTACCGATGTTTTGTTAAACAATTTTAGCAGGTTACCTCGGTTGAGAATGTCCTGCATCCCCTTTGTTGAATATTCTGGGATAAATGTTAGTTTTAGCTCAAGAGACTCTGAATGACGAAGGAACTCTTTAGACGTTTGTATTAAATCTGCTTTGGGAGGTAATGAGATATGGGAGTCTTTGATATTGCTCATTGCTCATTGCAACTTGTTGTTCTTGCTCTTCCTTTACTGCCTCTATTGTATTTTTTATTTTCTGTGTTGGTCCTGTTTTGATTAACTTTGTTGGAACAGGGATTGTTTCCATTTGGAATAGCGAACATCTACGAATGGTTTTCAAAAACTGTGACTCGCAGAGGGGTTGGTAGAGTTTTGTTTTCTGATGCTGCTGTTTCTCCATGTATTTCGTGTGAGTTTTTTCCTAATGTTGTGGTAGTGTGCTGCGTGCTACCGAATTTTGTGCCCCGGTTGGTATCCTCGCTGGGCATACTTTGTACACCTGTGTTTTCTGGCGGGGCTAGTGTGCTACCCAATACATTCAACAAGATTTGCATTACAATAGTTCTCGCATTTGCGAGAGTTTGAGCTACTGGCATTGTAAATGAGAATGCCTTTTCTTTATGTGTCGGTTTTCAAAACAGATAACTAAAATGCATTGTCATTTACAATGCCAATAGCTTAAACTCTAGCAAATGTGAGACCTATTGCATTGCAAATGCTTGTTATCAGATGCCACTTCTCTGTGTGTGTCTCCCTTTTATGAGAGAAACTCTTCCTGCTTCTGTAAACGCCTTTAGCTCTCAGCAGATGGAGTAAATGCCATTAAGGTTCCAAAGACAAACATTTTTTAGAAGTTTACTCCTCTCAAAATCCGAATCGTTGTATTAAAAATGCAGAAAATTATCCATTCTTTAATGTTCAACAATTAAACTCAGAAGCCACTTAAAAGTGATTTGCCTCAGTAGTTCAGACTGTGGGGAAGAAAGATGCTTGTGCGACCAGAAACTGTCCTTGCGACAACTGGGTCTTGTTTGATCTGTGCAGATATCACGAGCCTTACCATACGGTGGGTGTAATAATGGCAGGCCAGGCTCAGACATACAGGTGTTTCACTGTGTAGAAGGGGTGAGGAATGAGAGAGAGGGAAGTAATGTGTCTGTGGTAGTGTGTGAGAGCCAGTGGTCGAAGTGGGCGGGTTCGGCAGGGCACGGCGTGCCCCTACTTCTTTATTTTCAAACATTCTGTTCCCCTACTTTTATTTTTTATGCGTTCCAGAAAGGCCTATGGATAAGGCTCAGTGGTGGTGTCTGTTCGGGGACTGGCGGGTGGGCACAGAAGGAACAGGACTCAGTATTTACCTTCTTGCCAATACAAGGACAGTGTCCACGTCTGCCGCTGCCCCCTCCTCTCTTCCTTCCTCTTATTCCCTCTGTTTCTGCCTAGCACCCCCTCTCTGAAAAACATGACTTCTAGAAACGGTTCTCATCCTTTCGTTTATTTGTTCCACTTTGAAATGTATCCAAAATTTATTTTTCTGACATATTACTATTCCAAAGTGTAGCATCGGGATTAAAAGGTTTAAAATATCAAAAATGAATAAATAACTAAATAAAGCAAGAAAGAGTGGTCGTAAGGTGGCCAGATTGATTTTATGCACACTCGAACATCACCATCATGTGGATGAGTTTGCAATGAAGCGCTACTTTTATTTTCTTGTCTTTCTGTGAACATCATTATTTTCACCGCATGGGGAAGTGCACCATTCCTGGAGGTACTGCTATGCCTGATTGGTGGGTGGATTAGAAAACAAAATGTGCACAGTAGCTCTTTGTTCACGGATATGGTCTTTTTAAACTATATTGCTTACGTTTTTTCATGGATATAAGTAACGGACATTGAAATGGGTCCCTTCTGGGTCCTGTAGTCATGTCTTTAACTTTTCAGGCAAAATCACTCACTGGTTTCTGAATGAGTGTAAAGGTGTTAAGGTAGCCATGTTGTTGCTGTTTGCATTTCACATGCTTTACTTAATCTTGCATTCCCTATGAGTGTGTGCTTTTTCCAGGATTCTGTTACTTTTTTTTAGGCAGCATATTACTCTTGTCAAATGCATAATTTGAATTGAGTCGCATCCAGGTGTTTATAGCAGGGCACTATTGGGTTGTAGCTGAAGGCAGTGTGAGTTTCTCCCAGTTGGGCAATATGGTGCTCAGTGAGGAAGAGGATGTGGCACTATGGTCATAGCTGCCAAATTTGGAACTGGGGAACCAAGTTCAGCCTTCTTGACCAGTCCCCCAGACTGCTCTCCTGAGGGAGCACATTTCCTTGCTAAACCGTTGAAGGCTCTCCAACACCTTAGAACCCCTGGTGTCTTAGCAACAGCAGATGGACCTTAGCAGTGGCAAGTGTAGGTTAACATTGAAGGCCTGCCACCTACAATCCACACTGAAGTTCACCTCCAGTCTTGTGGGCAGGCCTATGAAGCAGCACACCCTTGAGCATGCGTGACTCTGTCACTGAGGTCACAGGCCCCTTGAGAAGGGCCGTCTCTAGGGCAGTGCAACCGGTGGGATCGCACCAGGCTCTTACTTTGGGTGGGGGGGTGTCGTGTTTGCAAGTATATTATGATTTAAAAAGTGCTTGCTGCCTTCTTCTTCACCTCCAGCAATTTTTGGCAACAATAAAAATGTCATGATTTCTCCGGTGATTAATGTTCTTCCTAGAAAGAGATCAGAGTTTTGTCTACTGGAAGTTTAAACTCATGGAAAGTTAGCACAGAGGGTTAATGTGCCTGCTGCAAAGAACATGTACCATGCGGATCACAAAGTGCACATAATGTAAATAGGTCAGTGGGTTACTGCTTTTGTCAGAGAGATCCTTTTGTTACTTGAAGTTTATAAGTTAAAATCCGAATATAGAACTGTGAGCTATTAACTATCATCTAAGAGCTGTATGCAAACTGCAAGGTATAAATTAGAGCTAGGCATGGGCGGAAAATCCGTTCCGCTCGCGGATTTTGCGGATTTTCGGGAAATCCGCAATCCGCGAGATTCGCGAATCTCCCGCAAAATCCGCAAATCCGCGAGCAGCGGATTTTGCTCGCACTGCTCGCACTGTTCGCGTGAGTTCGCGCCCCGCGAATAAGTGCAAAATTGCAGAAATACGATCTTAGCAAAACTGAAAGTAACTACTTACCAGGTTCAAAAGTTCAGGCTCATCATTAGTAGCCATTTCCTGTAGTGCTTCCTGAGGGGCCCCTCCAGAGTTCAGTTGCCAGTTGAAACTATTATGTGACCCTGCTCTGAACCTCAGAATAGTTACACATATGCCACAAAGGTCCTGAATTACAGCTAAGGGAGACAAGCAGGAGCCAGGCTGGAAGTTAAAATCCATTAATCAGCCCCTAATTCATTATTGTCAGTTGGGGCAGGGCAGGTGTTGTAACTAATTTTGCAACAATGAAAGCACTTAGCAAGTGCAAAAGATCACTAATCAGGGCGCACTAAGGAAGCAGGTGCCAGCTAAAAAAATATTCTGTGACACATTAATCAGCCCCAAATTAATTCAGGTCACTTGAGGCAGGGAAGGTGTGCTTTGCTTTGCCGAAAATAATGTACACTGGACAACCAGAGGGTGTGGTGATGAAACAGAGGGTGGCATGGGTGGGCCAGAGGGTGGCATGAGTAGTCAGAGAGTGGCAGTGGTGACAGAGAGTGGTAGTGATGAAGAAGAGTGTCCCAAACAGGCTGGACACGTAGAAACAACAAGTTCGCAAAACTTGCGACCCGACAGGTAAGTTCGCAAATTGCGAAATTGTAAAAACCCTCCCGAACTGGCAGAAACACGGGCGAACACAAAAAAAAAAAATCCGCAAATTCGCGGGAATTCGCGGATTTTGCGGATTGCGAATCCGCAAATCCGCAAAATTCGCGAACGCGAGATCCGCAAAATTCGCTCATGCTTAGAGCGTTATGGTTTTTTCCCTAGTCTTTGATTAGCCTGATGTTGCAAAAAGTGTCATTTGGATAGAAATCAATTCTGATTATTAAAGAGAACCCCAACCACATGTGACTACTTCAGCTTGTAGTCCTTTGCCTTATGGAACATTTCCTATACTGAGATTTACACAAGTGTAATTGATTGTCTCTGTGTAATGCGTGTGATGTAAATTGCTCTGACACCCTAAACTGGTATGAATGGCACTGTAAATCAAGTTAAATGCATCTGAGGGAAAGTATGGTTATTGAGACTTGAGGGGCACTGTTAAAGGGGGGTAGTGAGGGAATTCATGCCGGTGGTGGTCATTGGGGGGCACTAACAAACATTGCACAGGGCACCACCACTGCTAAAGCCAGCCCTGCACTTGAGGCCAGTCTGGTTCACCCATTAGTATCTCTACTGGCCTTGTTTCAGCAGTAGTAGCTGCAGCTCATCAGGGATTGGCAATGCAGGATTTGCACTCTCATCAAACTATGGGGTCAATTCCTGTCAGGGGACGGGACCATCCGCCACAGGGGCGGAGGTCCCGTGCCTCGAATTAGGATGCACCAGCCGCAGTGGCGAATGCTTCCCGCATTTTTAGGTTTTGCCTGGCGAAAGATGCGCTCCGCGCATCTTTTTCGCGCAGGCGAAAACCTAATGAGTATAATACGGGAGACAGGAACGGCCCACGTCTTTCATTTGCTAGCTCCATAAATGGAGGCTAGCCATTGGAAGACGGGCCTGTCCGTCAATGCCGGACCAGATTCGGGGGCGTTCCCGAGAATTTTTGGCTTTTGGCTACGTCAGCCGAAAGCCTGTTCTCGGGAACGCCCCCAAATCTGGTCCGGCATTGACGGCACCCGCCCTCATTGCAGCCGCCGTCATTTCTGGGATCCTGTTGGTGTAAATAAATAATAATAAATATCCAGAGTGACGGGGGAGGAGTAGACGACGAGGGAAGAGGGTTGATGGTTGAGGCGAGTGGGTGAGATGCTCTGAAGGGACGAGATGCTGCGTTGCAAGCAGGGATGTTGAGGTGCCAGTCACTTGAGAACTGATGGCTCTGAAAGGCCGAGGAATGTAAAAGATTCATCTTAGAGGCTTGAAGGGATGGGGCAGAGTCATGCATGCGCGAGGCTGGTGCTGATGCCTCTGAAAGCCTGGCTGGGTAGAAACAAGGTGCCGTTGCCTGGAGTGTACACAATTTCCAGTAATTTCTAGAATTTTAGGTAATGCAAAAACTGCGCGAGTTTCCCCTACCTAATTAACGTTTCTACCAGATCTAGTACTGAAGCTATAAACCTTTGCGGTTACATCTGAAAACAAGTTCGGAATTGTACTCGGCATGAACAGTTATTATTTTAACACATTCGAAACTACTGAAAACATCTAAAATTCAGAGGAACCCTGTCAACAAAGGGGACAGCTAGTGCACAACTTGTAACAAACAAGGTCACACAGCTTATCCCAAAACGCTACAGTTTGCAGCGGGTTCGTTCCCACTGCTGTTTTCTCTCATTAATTCGTGTTACACAATTTCACATAACGTTTGCACGTAAGTATCTCATTCCTGCAGACAATCTCGCATTACTTTTTATTCTAAGTGCAAAAAAAGTTATGAGAGAGACGGACAAACCACATTGTGCTTTAAAAGTATAATTTCTGGAAACCTGTATTGAATTTTGTAGGCAAAATATATTACATGATTTTCCCCACCCTTGTACTGTATATCGCTGGTTTCCTTCCATCGCCACTCCGACTGATAATTCAATAGAATTTTTCAGCTCGGTTAGTCGGTTTGTGGATTACATTTTGAATCACAGCAGCAGTGAGTCAGTTTTATTCATTTCATAGTAGTTCCTCGGAGCACAACTAGTTGCATGCAAGCGTGTGGTTAGGCTTAAAAATTAATATCGTTCATCCAAAAGATTCGGTCAGTATTTGGGAGGTCTGCTCTTAAATCCTTACACATTTGATTAATATTGTGCGTATTGGAATACTTGCATAGCGCGTCATACTTCAAACTGCGTTTACCGACGGGGGAGCTGACTGCACTGTTGAAGCTGTGTAGCTTGTTCACATGTCAACGTGAATCGTGTGCTGTTACTTAAAATGAAGCCATCTTTGAGCAAAGTTATCCTCCAGACCAAGCGCTTTGAGTGAATTGAGATGCTTCCTACCCCCGAAAAAGGGAATATTTCTGTACAAAGTAGGATTTCCACTTAGCCTGTTTTACGGTTCTTTTTATTAGCGCACATATTGCAGTCTCTTTTTAGAAGCTTTAAAGATTTTTTTGAGAAATTAAAAATATTAAATATTTGTACATTGACGTGAATTATACTGCACTATTTGAAATTGCTGTGAGTTTCAGAAGCAGTGTATTGTCTATTTTGAGGAACGCCAGTTTTGACTACAAATACGATTGTTTATCTAGTCCTCCAATCTGCCAGCCAGCTAGCTTCCATTACTTAGTACTTAAAGCATATATGTAGCATTTGGTTTTCGGTTTCACGACGGTAATTCAAATGTTTTTTCTATAAACGATTAATTTCGCCCACTCATTTACTCACAGACGGTAATAAGAATAGATTAACGAACTAACCTTGCTATGGCTTTCGCCAACTCATTTACTCACAGACGGTAATAAGAATAGATTAACGAACTAACCTTGCTATGGCTTTGAGGTGGCTTGTCTGCAGCTTCTTTAACCGCTGTTAACCAGAAGGGAAGTGAAGTGAAGTGAAGTGTGTCTTGTGCGCGCGATGTGGCGCGAGCTTCTGCCTCCAGGGTTGTGATACGAATCAGTTGTGTCAGCGAGAAGGGAGCACATGAGCTCAGCCGTTGCCGCTTTCCAGACTTTTTTTCTGTTACTTTCCAAATTCGACTTTAAAGGAGCCTTTTGGCTGTCATAACGCAATGTGTCAAAAGTCTGTTTTGCTTCTTCTCCAAGGTGTGCACGTTGTCATATCTTCCCTCCATCACACTCCCTTCAAATACATTTCCTTCCTCATGATGTTGCACCTTGAACTGTAGAAAAAGTTGCTATAAAATATAATTACTGAATTCTTGCAATATGGGACCAGAATTGTGTGGCTCTCTGCAAACCTTCCCCGAATGGAGTTTTTACTGCATGGGAGATCTGCTTCTTCAGCGATGCAGTCGATTTCTGATTCTCCAGCAGTTGCAAATGTATGATGTTGGACTTACAGCTCCTATGATGCATGTGGTTTTGGCAAGCAGCCGCACCAGTAACTCATGATTTTACTGGTTTACAGAATCACAATGGTTAATAGAACAAACGCACAAAAACGTGATAGGTGGAATGCTTGTGATATGTCTAACCACTGGCAATTGCTCTGGTTAACATTTCACACTGTCTTTCTTTCGCCCACACATGCATCATGCCTTATGTGCGGTTACAAACTAATGTGCCCCGCGTCGTCTCAGTTTAAAACCAGGAGAATCCAAGTGCTCCCCCTTAAAAGCCCCCATGCCCAAAAAACTTTATTTGCAGCTGCAAGAGGCCTTCACTTTACTGTGTGTGCCTGACTCGCACGCAGTTGGTGGAGGAGTGGTTTTGATTTGTTCTGCTCCAGTGCTGGAACATGTGGTTATATTTAGCAGTGTGCACTGACAATCCAGATCATAAGAATGGTTTACGACGGGAGTGATGCTTTTTTTTTCTGCGTTTTTTTCTGTTCTTTCTCACATTCTGTGGCCATCGGGTTTGGTTTAGCCAAGTGTGTTTTTTTTTTCTTTAGCTTGGAGACATCCTCTTTTGTGTTCTGCCTTGCCGTTTGATTACTATAGACGATCTATTGTGTGAATAAATGTTTCGTGTTGTCTTAGAAATTTTAGCAACCGGTTTCAATGTATCAAAGTGCTCGTGAAAAGTGTCGTTATTGTTATACGTTAGAGATGCAAGAGTCGCTTAGGGGCATGCTACCAGTGCACGTGATAGTATATGTCCTTCACCAGGATGAGGCCACTCATTTGCTTCTGAATAAATTCTTATGGGTACTAAAGAGAGATATGTTGAAGGACAAATGAGGACCTGGTAAAGAACAGGAGGATGTGTTGTAACGACCAGAGCTGCCGACGAACTGGGGAACTTGCCTGTCGCAGTGAGTAGGTAGTGGACGAGCCCAAGGGGATGCTCTTTTTTAATTCCTGTAGGTGCTTTGTGGGGCTCGCAGTGTGTTGGGGGGCTCGCAGTGTGTGTGGGGGGCTCTGTGTGGGGGGGCTCGCAGTGTGTGGGGGGGGCTCTGTGTGGGTGTGTTGGTGGGGCTGTGGGTGTGTGTGGGGGGGGCTCTGTGTGGGGGGCTCTCTGTGGGTGTGTGTGGGTGTGGCATTTGTGAGAGATTAAGCTATTGTCATTGTAAATGACAATGCCATTTATTTATCAGTTTTCAAATCTAACACATAGATAAAAATGTTGTCATTTACAATGCCAATAGCTCTAACTTTTGCAAAGGTGAAACCGTTGCATTGTAAAGTGTTAGGGGGCTCGCAGTGTGTGTGGGGGGGCTTGCAGTGTGTGGGGGGGGCTTGCAGTGTGTGGGGGGCTTGCAGTGTGTGGGGGGGCTTGCAGTGTGTGGGGGGGGGCTCGCAGTGTGTGGGGGGGCTCGCAGTGTGTGGGGGGGCTCGCAGTGTGTAGGGAGGCTTGCAGTGTGTAGGGAGGCTCGCAGCGTGTAGGGAGGCTCTGTGGGTGTGTGGAGGGGGCTTTGTGTGGCTGTGTGTGTGGGGGGCTCTGTGTGGGTGTGTGTGTGGGGAGGCCTCTGAGTGTGTTGGGGGGCTCTCTGTGGGTGATTGTGTGTGTCATTTGCGAGAGAAAAAGCTAGTGGCATTGTAAATGACAATGCCATTTATTTATGTTAAAAAAACATAAATAAAAATATTGTCAAGAGCAATGCCAATAGCTCAAACTTTAACAAAGGCAAAACCATTGCATTGTAAATGCTTGTTAACATTGCGGCGGGCGGTGCTGAAAGCACCGGCCGCCGCAATGTTAAAAATGCTTGTTGGGCGTTTCAAAGCACAACATGACAGGAACCGCGCAGTGCCTGCCATGTTGTATTTTGAAACGCAGGGGGGTAATATAGGTACCCCTACCCCCCATCACTGTTCCCAAGAAGCCGCGCGGCAGCGCGCGCGCGCACTTCTCTACCCCCGAGCGCGCAGTCCCATGAGTGGAGCGCGCACAGAGGGCACATCCCGCTGGAGTATTCGCCGCCGCCGCCGCTTTTAAAAGGCACACGGCGCGAAAAGCGGGCATTTCCAGAAGGTAGGAGACGGCGGCGATAGGGGCGGAGGAAAGTGTTTCCGTGTGGCCCTTTGTGTTATGTATTTTCCTGAAGCACCTGTATTGTTTTGAGAGTAACGCGAGGCTGCGGGGGAGATGGAGTGCTTTTATTTAAGAATCCATGTTAATTGCAGCCCCTTTCACGAGCGGCGATTAACATGCATATTTAATTAAAAGCACTCCATCTCCCCCGCAGCCTCGCGTTACTATCAGAACAATACAGGTGCTTCAGGAAAATACATAAATTAACACTGTAGGGTGACCAGACGTCCCGGATTTCCCCGGACGGTCAGCGTTTTTGGAGAAGTGTCCCAACACTTTTCTACACATTTCACAGTTTTTTGGGTAGTGCCTGGGTTATGTCCCGGTTGTTAAGGGAGGGTCGGGTGAACCTGCACATGATTATCAGTGTTGTGCAGGCTCAGGTTTCCACCGGCTTTCTTCGAAAAGGGGACTGAGTGCTGCTTCGCCTCATTTAAGCAGCACAGCATGATTTAATGAGGCGTGAATCGGGGCTGCAGAGGGCAAGGCCAAGCCCACCAGCAGCCGGACCCCGGAGCTCTTCCCAGAACGGGCGGTAAAGTAATGAAGTAATGTGATTTTTTTTTTTTTAAAGAACACAAATATAAATCAGCAACGTGAAATCAACAGGTGTGAAATTACAGTCAAGTCGCTGTCAGTCAATCAGACCAGCTTTCTGTTTTGTGTGAGGCTAAGTGAGAAATGTTGGTCACACATGGCGCAGAGGTTAGTAGCACCTTTGAGGCAGAGGGTGATGCTGCGGCTATGGAAGCAGCGAGAAGGGGGTGTCTGATTCTCATGCTATGCAGTGTTTAATAAAGAGTAATGGCTGGTGCTCATCAAAACTGCAGGGCCACACTAAAGGGGAGAGGATGTGGTCTGACGGTTAGCGCGGCCGACTTTGGTGCTGGGAAACCAGGTTCGAGCCTCTTATCGAGCCATAAAAGTGTATACATGACTTACTTTTGTGTTAAATAAATAGATATTTTAAAAAACAAATACAAATGATGTTCCTACTAAGGTGTGAAATTGGTGTTGAATAAATACATGTTTTAAAAACAAGTAATATTAATCATGTATCATTGGTGCTGGAGTACAAGGTTCGAGACTGGTATTGAACACTGACAAGCTGTATGCAAGTTATATGGTCATAAAAAAAACACGAATGATGGGTGGATGCAGGATGGATGATGGGTGGGTGGATGAGTGGATGCATGAATGGATGCAGGATGAATGATGGGTGGATGGGTGGATGCATGAATGAATGATGGATGCAGGATGGATGCAGGATGGATGGCTGGATGGTGGCTGGGTGGATGCATGAATGAATGATGGATGCAGGATGGATGGGTGGGTGGATGGATGGGTGGATGAATGAATGAATGATGGATGCTGGATGGATGGATGAATGGATGCAGGATGGATGATGGGTGGATGGATGGATGCATGAATGCATGATGGGTGCAGGATGGATGGGTGGATGGATGGGTGCATGAATGAATGATGGATGCAGGATGGATGGATGGATGGATGGATGGGTGGGTACATGAATGAATGATGGATGCAGGATGGATGGCTGGATGGATGGCTGGGTGGATGCATGAATGAATGATGGATGCAGGATGCATGGGTGGGTGGATGGATGGGTGGATGCATGAATGAATGATGGATGATGGATGGATGGATGGATGCAGGATGGATGATGGGTGGATGGATGGATGGATGGATGCATGAATGCATGATGGGTGCAGGATGGATGGGTGGATGGATGGGTGCATGAATGAATGATGGATGCAGGATGGATGGATGGGTGGGTGGATGCATGAATGAATGATGGATGCAGGATGGATGCAGGATGGGTGGATGGATGGATGGGTGGATGCATGAATGAATGATGGATGCAGGATGGATGGATGGATGCAGAATGGATGATGGATGGGTGGATGGATGGATGCATGCATGAATGCATGATGGATGCAGGATGGGTGGGTGGATGGATGGATTGGTGCATGAATGATGGATGCAGGATGGATGGGTGGATGCATGAATGAATGATGGATGCAGGATGGATGCAGGATGGGTGGATGGATGGGTGGATGCATGAATGAATGATGGATGCAGGATGGATGGATGGATGGATGCAGAATGGATGATGGATGGGTGGATGGATGGATGGATGCATGCATGCATGATGGATGCAGGATGGATGGGTGGATGCATGAATGAATGATGGATGCATGAATGAATGATGGATGCAGGATGGGTGGATGGATGGATGGGTGGATGCATGAATGAATGATGGATGCAGGATGGATGGATGGATGCAGAATGGATGATGGATGGATGGATGGATGCATGAATGCATGATGGATGCAGGATGGATGGGTGGGTGGATGCATGAATGAATGATGGATGCAGGATGGGTGGATGGATGGGTGGATGCATGAATGAATGATGGATGCAGGATGGATGCCGAATTGGTGGATGGGTGGGTGGATGGATGGATGGGTGGATGCATGAATGAATGATGGATGCAGGATGGATGCAGGATGGATGGGTGGGTGGATGCATGAATGAACGATGGATGCAGGATGGATGGGTGGATGCATGAATGAATGATGTATGGATGCAGGATGGGTGGGTGGATGGATGGGTGGATGCATGAATGATGTATGGATGGATGCAAGGTGGTTCGGGCTCGCTCGCTGCGGTGCAATATGCAAATTAGTTTACGCCCCACCACTTTCAAATGTCACCAGCCGCCCCTGTGCTAGAGTTAAGAATGTTTAGTAAAAATCTTATGATTGTACCACCGTTGGAGTTTTGTGCTTTTCTACACCTGAAGTGTACTTGCCTGTGTAATCAATTCATGTCAGGGCGTGTTTATCCAATTTGCAAACCGGCCTTAAGATCGGCCTTTTCACTTTTTTAAGTAATTGTTTAGAGTGACATTTGGCGCTGCACACGCGCGTCTGGTTCCTGGCGCACATAGCCATGGTTGCAGCGCACAGAGACCCTCCACTGCCGCACACAGAGGAAAAAAATTAGAGGGAACATTGCCCCCCATGTGCACCCCTCAACCCCCCTTCACCCTGGGGGCCCGCAACGGGCCACCACAGCAAAGACCATATGCATTTTCGTGGCAGCATTGCCGCCACGGAAAGGCATTGCCCACAGCACATCATAATATGGCTGGCGGTGTCTGATAGACACCGCCTCCATATTAAACCTTTACCGCCGCGGTCGACTTCCCATCCGCTGCGGTCCTCCCTGCCATTGTAATATGTCGGGGTGGAAATAGGTGGCGGACGGGCATGGATGGCGGACAGATCGCCACCGCCTGCATGGCGGTGGCGATCCATCCGCCATCCTAATCGGCCCCTAAGTTTGCAAACTTCACAGTCTCTCTGCATAATGCACAAGCACTTTTAACATGTGCTGCCTGCTTGGACTCACTGGAATTAAGCAGCAAAGGAGGACACAATTATGCTGCAGTGTTGACTAAATTATGCAGCAAAAAAACAGGCTGCAGCGTAATGTGATATATTTTCTGATGCTTTATTATTTTGATAATTTTTACACATACTAACAATCTCTGCAAAGATTTTGCCATATTAGTACCAGTGTACTATACAAATGCAGCAATGAGAAAGGTGATCTGTCAACCTTTGCAAAGGCGATCAACAAAGGGAGAGACAGGGTTCAAGGGCACTCTTAGTCCCCAATCAATAGATACAAAAACAAAGGAAGAGTGTCCGTCAGTAAGGCGTGAGTGTGATCGAGATAGCACGTATTAATATGAGGCCAGCTGTAGTTGGTCAGAAGGCTGGGCTAACTTTCAAGAAAAAACTCATTATTTCTTCAAGAAACCCTCACTCACCCTAGTGGTGACATGCTTCATCATCGGGTCCACTCGGGAGATCGAGTACCTCCCGAGTGTGCTACGACGCCAGGAGACTGCGGAGCAGGTTGTTGTGAGAGTGAATGTGAAAAAAAGGGTGTAGTTAAAAATGTCAGAGGTTGTCCCAAAAAATCATTTATTCGCTGGTCAACTTGACATATTGTGAAAAAATAAGTGCGTGAAAATACAAACCAAAAGGCTTGGGGATTTGCCTCTATTGCGAGGAGCCCAGAAGTTTGTATTCAGTATGAACCACGCCCCATAGATTCAGAGGGGGGGTGGGAGCGACAATGGCACACCGCCCGCAACGCTCAGCACCCTCTCGGCACCTAGCTGTCCCCGCTGGATCTCGTGGTTTGTATTTTCACGCACTTATTTTTACACATAGTGCCACTGTTTTTAACTTTCACAACCTACAGCAGGGTAGGCCTTAGCGCGCCTATACCTGTTGAGGTAACACCCACTTACTGGTCCTGACGAAAGCCCTGTAAACTCACACACTTAAAGGGCAGAAACATGTTGACCTTCCCCTAACAGGGAAACACCTGTATTTCTTGTGGATAGTTTCCCTGCACATAGCTTCTAATTTTAATATGTCAAGTTGACCAGCGAATAAATGATTTTTTGGGACAACCTCTGACATTTTTAACTACACCCTTTTTTTCACATTCACTCTCACAACAACCTGCTCCGCAGTCTCCTGGCGTCGTAGCACACTCGGGAGGTACTCGATCTCCCGAGTGGACCCGATGGTGAAGCATGTCACCACTAGGGTGAGTGAGGGTTTCTTGAAGAAATAATGAGTTTTTTCTTGAAAGTTAGCCCAGCCTTCTGACCAACTACAGCTGGCCTCATATTAATACGTGCTATCTCGATCACACTCACGCCTTACTGACGGACACTCTTCCTTTGTTTTTTGGAAAGGGGCGACCACTCGGTCCCCCCGCACGTATGGCAGAGTACCACGATCCCCCCGGGAAGCCATCTTGGGCGGGAGGCGTGTCTCGGCTGGTATGCCCGAAGCGGCGTAGCCGGGGCGCGCTTTTTCCCGCCCTAGAGTGGGCTGGCCTAGACACTGACGCGGCTGGCCACGCCCTCGGGGCAGGCAGGGGCGGGTTTACGCCCGCCCTGAAGACGGATAAAAGGGGACGCAAGACCAGAAGGCATCCTCTTGTTCCTGTGCTCTGAAGCTGCACCTCCTCGCTGCACGTGAGCTCGAGACGGAACGAAGAGCCAATTTTGAGCGTTGTAATCCTTCTTTTTGTCTTACAGATACTCTGTCGGAGAAATGCCCAAGAAAGGCGGAAAGAGAATGACGACTGAACAGATGCTTCGGGTCCTCATGAAGGAGATGACCGAGCTGAAGAAGCGGGTGGCGGAGAGAGAGGGGGAAGGGGGGCCGGAACGTCCTTCGGCTGGAGCAGCCCCAGGAGGGAGAGCCAAGAGGCCAAGGAGGGGACCAGCTGGGGGAGACGTCCCGGTTCCCCGTACCCCGCTTGAAGCGCCAACCCCAGTACCCGTGGAGGGGAATCCGATTCCCGTGGTGGTCACCCCGGTGTCCAATGAGGATATGCCGCCCGAGCTGGCAGCACAACTTGCAGCGTGGTTGGGCGAAGGTAGTGAGGGCGCCACGGCTGTCGACGCGCAGGCGCTGATGAAGCAACTGCGTGAGAAACGGGAGGCAGCCAAGGTGTCCGCGCCGGCTGCAGTAGTTGACAAGCCACAAGGGACGATTACGACCGCAGAGGCAGCGTCCGGTGCAGGTAAGCGGCCATTGCCGATTGCGAGGGATGAGTCAGCACCCTCTCGTAGAGAAAGGTTGGGTCAACATGTGCCTTTGGCAATTAAAGAGAAGATTTGGGCGGGGGAATATGTGAACATCTTCTCGTTGCTTGTTGATCATTATGAGGTGGAGCATGTTAAGGGCCAGAAAGACCTCATGCATCCGAGTGTTTGGCGCGCAAAAATGGCCGCCTTTAAAGTGAATGAGAATATTGGCAATTGGGGCAAAGCATGGGGGATTTTTACGTCGATCTTAGGGGAACGTAGGCCCGAGTTACTTTCCGAGTTGCCGACCTATCAGTCGCGAATCATGGGGTACTCGACATCACACCAGGGTAACCATTGGTTCTGCTACGATAATCTTTTTAGAAAGGCTAAAGAGCATAATAAAAACTTAACCTGGGATTGTTACGATTCTTTGACATGGGATAAAATGAAGGAGACAGGTATGTTGAAAATGCCATTGGTAGGGGGTAATGTTGGCGAATCCTCCCGCCAATATGCGGGGACGCCCTTTCGATCAGGTACGGGTACCGACGATCACTCGAGACCTGCCAGCAATACAGGGAAAAGGGGGTTCTGCTGGAATTTCAACAGAGGTAAATGTACTAGGCCCCAGGGATCGTGTAAATTTAGACATGAATGTAGTGGGTGCGGGTCGTCCCATCCTGAGTCCACGTGCAGAGCCAAAACGGGTGATAACGGGGGTAGAGGAGGCGCCAAACAGGTCTAACATAGTCCGAGGGGCGCCTTTACCTACCCCGATTGATACCTTGGCGATGATTCCCTGGCTCAGTGAATACCCGGATCGTACTTCTGCTGGGGTGCTGCGGAACGGGTTTTCGTATGGTTTCCGCATCCCAGTAGGGGACTTTCAGGGTGTGGAGAAGTGTAAAAATCAACTTTCGGTCCTACAGCATACGACCGTGGTACAGGAGAAGATCCGGAAAGAGGTTACTCGAGGTCGGGTTGCCGGCCCGTTTAGTGTACCCCCGGTGCAGAGTTTTGTTTGTTCTCCTTTAGGGGTGGTCCCCAAGAAGGACCCGGGTGAGTTCCGACTGATTCATAATTTATCAGCTCCACGTGGTCTTTCTGTAAACGATGCAATAGACCCAGAAGTGTGTTCGGTGCGGTACGCATCTTTCGATGAGGCCGTAGCCATTTTGAATCGCCTGGGGCCCGGGGCGCTGATGGCGAAGTCGGATATCGAGTCAGCGTTCCGATTGCTCCCGGTACACCCAGACGACCAGCGTCTCCTAGGTTTCACGTTTCAGGGTCATTATTACATGGATAGGTGTATGCCGATGGGGTGCTCTATATCTTGTGCCTATTTCGAGAAATTCAGTAGTTTTCTACAATGGGTCTTCACAAAGAGGACGGGTTTCCAACATGTAATGCATTACCTTGATGACTTTCTGTTCCTTGGGGCAGCCGGGGATCTCGAATGTGGCCAGGCCTTGGCCGAATTTTGTGTATTAATGAAGCAGTTTGGTGTGCCATTGGCACCGGGTAAGACGGTGGGTCCTGCGACTTGCCTCGAGTTTCTGGGGATCGAGTTAGACTCCAGTGAGGGTTGTTTTCGTTTACCAGCTGACAAAGTGGGGAGGTTCAGGGCAGCCCTGCAAATGTGTATAAATGGATCTAAAGTTACGCTGCATCAGTTACAGCAGTTGGTGGGACAGTTGAACTTTGCCCTGAGGGTTATACCGATGGCCCGCCCCTTTTCCCGTTCAATTGCCCAAGCTATGGTCGGCCTAAAGGAGGGTCATCATCGCACGAGACTATCGGCTGAGGTCCGCCAGGACATGCGCATTTGGTTAGCATTCCTGGCGGATTTTAATGGTCGAGTCGTCTGGAACAAACCGGCCGTGTCCTCTGAAGAGCTGGGGCTATGGACAGATTCGGCAGGTAGCATAGGTTTTGGTGCCATCTTCGGCACAAAATGGTCGGCACAAAGATGGCCGGCATGGTGGCATGACAATGGACTGACAAGTAATATTGCTTTCTTGGAACTTTTCCCCATTTTGGTGGCCCTAAGAACCTGGCCCGAAGGGTTCAAAGATCACTCTGTGGTATTTTGGTCTGACAATATGACCGTGGTCGAGTGCATCAATAGCCAGGCAGCACGATGTAAACTGATTTTAAGACTGCTCAAAGAAATTGTTTTACTGTGTATGCAACTGAATGTGCTATTCAGAGCTAAACATGTCCCGGGGGTACTGAATCAGGCAGCTGATGCACTGTCTCGTTTTCATATGCAGGCTTTCTCGGGTTTCCTTCCCACAGCGGACCCAGAGCCGGCACCCTTTCCCGAAGCTCTCTGGTCTCTCGGTGCCCCGAACTTCGTCACCTCGTGGGAGAGAGCCTAGCACCAAGGACAAGGAAGGCATATGAAGGGGCGTTTCGGTCCTATTTAGCCTTTTTGGGGACTGATGGAGAGGGGCTTTGGGGCCACGAGGAATGGGTAGTGAATTTTCTGATGTCCTTACGTAGGGCTGGGAAATCGGTGGCTACGGCCCAGAGGCATCGTGCTGCCATTTCCTTTGTTGCCAGGGCTCATGGTATCCAGGACCCGACAGCGTCTTTCGTTGTACAGAAAGCGCTGCGTGGGTGGCAACGCCTTGAGGGTCGCAGAGTAGATGAGAGGCGCCCGATAGGTTTGGATAGGTTGGCCCAGTTGTTGGCCACACTCCCTGCCACATGTTCATCTCAGTTTGAGACGGTGTTGTTCCGAGCCGCTTTTACGCTGGCATTTCATGGAGCGATGCGGGTAAGCGAACTGGTGGCGAGGAACAAACGGGATGTGACAGGGGGTTTGTGCCGGGAACACGTTCAGGTCAGAGGAGAGACAATGACTGTCTCCTTTGTCAGGTCCAAGACCGATCAAGATGGGATGGGTGACTGCATAATCATACCCAGGATTCCCGGGTCCTCCATGTGTCCAGTAAAGTGTTTAGAAAACTACCTAGCACGAAGGGTGGCATCATGGGGGGGGACCTTGTTGAGACACGCGGACGCCACACCACTGACGAAATTTCAGTTTCAGCGGGTGCTTGCGATGTCAATTGCCGCTGCGGGCTTGAACCCGGGCGAGTTTGGGACCCACTCCTTTCGGATAGGGGCTGCTACGGAAGCTACAGCCAGGGGTCTTAATGTTGAACAAGTGAAACGAGTGGGGCGTTGGTCCTCCAAGTGTTATAAGAGGTATGTGCGGTTGCACATGTTGTGAAGCTGTAATGATGTACTCACGCTTCTTGTCTTTGTTTGGTTTTCAGTTGCGCAAGCCTACGAGGCGGGGCGGACTATGCAGTCGACCCAACACCGGGCCAGCGGTCAGACATCACCGGCTGTGAAGAAGGAGGTGTGGGTCGTGGGCCACTCATACGTGAGGCGTGCTGCGGACGTATTCAAAGCAGGTGACATGATTCACGTAGCTGGGGAATACGGGTACAGGGTGTCCTTCTACGGAAGAGGCGGGCTCTGTATTGACCAGTTTCAAGCATTTTTCGAGGGTTTGTTAGGGCGGACGAGGTCACCGCCGTCTATAATCATAGTGCATCTAGGGGGCAACGATTTGGTCACCACCGGTAGACGACTTCTCCTGGAGGCAATGCTTTCCACTGTAAGTTGGTTGGCGAGGAGAGTTCCGGGGTGCACAATTGCGTGGTCCCATATGATCCCACGAAAGGTGTGGCGAGGGGCTATTTCTGTTCCTGCTTTGAATCACTCTGTGAGGAAGCTTAATAACAAAGTGAGTAGGTTGTTCCGTTCCAGGACATTGCATTCTATTTCGCATGGCTGTATTAATGATGACAGTATGTATTTGGGGGATGGTGTGCATTTGTCTCGGGTGGGGAATGAGTTACTCATAGGAGACTTCTTAGCATGGTTAAAAACGTTAAAACATGACCTTTAGGTAGGAGCTTTGTGGGGGGTCCGGATAGCCGGTCAACTATCCGGCCTGTGGCGGTAAGGTCATGATCGGTGAGCACTAATTGGAAGATCCCTATGAGTGGGCGTCACCCAACACGGATGGGAGCGCACGGGAGAGGTGGCCATTGGCCCCTCAACGGGGAGGCGGTCCCTTCTAAGGATGGGTCGCCGAAAGAAAAGGAAAGGCGGTCAAGGCCCCTTCCTGTGTAGGAGGGGTTACAGCCCCCTCCTGGGGAATTTCCCGGGGCCAGTGACGTCTGCGACGGCAGATGTGGTAAGTTGTGCGGGGTTTGGGGGGGGGTCTACGCTACCTTCTAGATACCTCACACGAGTCCTCGAACGACCTTTAAGTGGCGTCGAGTTTTATTGGTGCCCCCGTCAAGTCAAAGGGAAATTGGTAGTTGCACTTGAGGTACGCCTCAGTGCTGTCGCCCCTCACAAGTGGGGGGGGTATTTCTGGTTAGGGATCTTGACACCGGTTACGACCTTGCCGTTGGCCCTTAAACGTTAGGATGTACAATTTCATAATTTCAAGTAAATGTGTGTAGGATGTTAGTTCGGCTAGGAGAACCTCTGTATTAGAGAATCTGTTAAGGTTAGCCAAACATCGCAATGTGGTAATGAAATTGTACATAATATAAAATGTTGATTTAATGTTTTAATTTTGTTTTAATAAATACGGCCGGGAGGGTTACTCCCTCCCTCTTCCAAAAACTTCAAGAACTGTTTCCGGTTTCCCTCCTTTGGGGATTGTGTTGAGAGGGGGTGGCGGGTATCTCAGCCATATGGAAAGGGGCGACCACTCGGTCCCCCCGCACGTATGGCAGAGTACCACGATCCCCCCGGGAAGCCATCTTGGGCGGGAGGCGTGTCTCGGCTGGTATGCCCGAAGCGGCGTAGCCGGGGCGCGCTTTTTCCCGCCCTAGAGTGGGCTGGCCTAGACACTGACGCGGCTGGCCACGCCCTCGGGGCAGGCAGGGGCGGGTTTACGCCCGCCCTGAAGACGGATAAAAGGGGACGCAAGACCAGAAGGCATCCTCTTGTTCCTGTGCTCTGAAGCTGCACCTCCTCGCTGCACGTGAGCTCGAGACGGAACGAAGAGCCAATTTTACTGACGGACACTCTTCCTTTGTTTTTGTAACCTTTGCAAAGGGCCATCCATTTCGCATAACACAAGTCACATTTTTTAGTAACATTTGATCCATTTGAACTACAAACAAATTATTAGTTAAAATTGTCAGATTATGGAGCACATGTTGTATTATGTGGCAAATATGGCATAAACGTAATTATGTAAAAAACATTTGCAAACTAGGATATTTTGCCAATTATGTTTGAACTGCTCTTGTGGAAAAAGGTAGGAGAAGTGCTGGTGACAGAAACTGCATGGCTCGGAGACAAATGGCTTGTGATTCCACTTTCAAGCATCTTTGAGACATTCTCTGATTGAAAACATATTCCACTTTGTGAATGTATTTTAGTGTCAATAACTTGTATTAAACCTTAAATTTATTTATTTTTATTAATTTATTTTTAGAGTTTTCTATAGAGCGAACCAGACCCAATGTAGGGTAACAGAGCGCTTTACATAGTGCGTAAGGGAAGAAAAGCACAGTTGGTAACAGCAACACAAATAAAACAAACGCAAAAAGACATGATATCAAAACATAATAAAGTTCGGTGGATAAAGGTAGGGTAGGAAGCAATTCTGCAATAGAGAGTCAGTTCAAGCTTGTGCAAGTCATATCCTCGATATATCAAAGGAGTAGGAGTAGGATAAATGAATAGAATTTGAAGCTTGGCCTGGTGTTTCTGCGGATATTATCCTAGGAATTCGCTCATCAGGAATGATTTTGCTTCCTTTTTATTAGGTCTCGTAGACCTATTGTTGCCAAGTTGCCTCTGAAGCGACCTACACAGGTGGACGAGCGCCGATATCCTAGCGTGAACGATCACGCCCAGCCCCCGGAGCCGTGCACATCTCCGATCTCAGTCAGCCATGCCTCTCTCAGTTCCGCGCACACACACACACTCTGCATACACACACACACTGCATACACACACACTGCATACACACACACTGCATACATACACACACCCTCCCCCCCCCCCCCACTCACGGGCTCACGCGCACACACACTCAGTCACACACGCGCATCCACACACTCGAAGTGCCCATCTCCTGTCTCGCTAGCCTGATGCGCCAAAAACACAGTATTTACACGCCCCCCCCTCTACTCACCGGGCTGACTCAGGAGTCCCCCGCTGCTCTCGAGGCCAGTCTTTCCTCCTCAGGTGTGCAGGGTTAGCGGCTCAGGCTCGGCAACAGCAGGCGACGCAGAAGGTGATGACGAGCTCCCTAGACGTCCGATGTGCATGCTCACGGCGTGACTTGCTCACGTACAGCTGAGGTGCATGCTCACGTCGTTATCCTTCGCTTGTCTTTCTTCGGCAGCTGCTTGACTTCATTCGTATCTCATCACTGGAGGCTTCACTGCACCTGTCGGCAGCTAAACATGTCTCGTCTAGATTAAAGACAAGCAAATGGTGAGCAATTTTGCGCTGGCCTAGGCAAGGTGGTGTTATGGGAAACAAGGACTGGGCAAGAAGGGAGGGGGGAATGCCAGCAGGAAAGGAGGGGGTGGCAAAGCAGCTGGGGTGTTCAGGAGGGAAGCAAAAGGGAATGTATGCGCCGTGAAAAAAAAGGGGGGGCCAATCGGCCCCCACGCAGGCATGGCGGGGCCCGGCCCCTCCCATATCCCGGCCCCTTCGTGGTGGCTTGTCCCGCCCCCTTGGCCCGGAAGTAGTTGTGTGCTTCCGGGCCGGGGGGGCGGGGCCGCGGCCACGAAGGGGTTAAGAGCCTGGGGAGCGCGGGAAGCGGCCTCTTTGTGCCCGAATTTTGCGGGGTGGGCAGGCACGGCCTTCCTAATCCAGATTTAAGCGGGCCCGGTGAATTGTATATTGTGTGCATACGCCGGTCGCGGGTGCCGCGTGTGCGCCCCCCCCCTTTCTTGTGTCTTTCTGGTTTCGAATCACGGCCTTCCTCTAACATCAGCTGGACGCGAGCAAGGCGTACAGCGTCGCGGGATTCACTGTTTGGGCAATACAGTTCCGGGGCGGGCAGGCACGGCTTTGATACCTCAAAGTACCGGTAAATGTTTTGAAAACGAGTTAAGCAGGGGCTGCTAGGGCAGAGTACGGAAGGGAGACCAAGGAGGTCTTTTGCACAAAAAAACGTTTTTTGAATTTACAAATTGCCGAGATAAATGAGCGCAGTGCAGGGTGTCTTAAATATATGAAGTACTGGGGTCCAGTTTGGCTAATGTGACATGAAAATTGTTTAAAACAAGTTAAAAACGTTATTACAAGATTCTGCTTTTATATTTACACAAGGTGCCCTGATACAATTGAAAATTCTGCGGGGCAAGCAACTTAGGGGTATATGAGCTGAAGGGTGTGCGTTGAGAAGGGGTTTAGTGCCAAGGCACCCGGATTGTGTGTCTTACCGGGGTGGTTGCTCTAGCCTCAAGGAACACGGGGGATTATTAACTTTGTTCTATTGGTGAAAGGGCTCAATTTATTTCAAGCGCCACATTCAGGAATTTAACATATTTTCTGTTACAGGTCACCAGGACTAGGAGCTAGGTCTGTGTATTCCAGCTCGGGCGACTTCATCTGGGTCAGGTACGGAGCACGGTGTGCTCATAAGTATGTATGCAAGAAGGGGGCACGGGAATGCTAGCATGGGTTGGATGTTTCAGAAAATGATGCGCAGAATGTCAGCAATGGATAAACGACTAGGGAAGGTCGACAAACTGGGTAGGACAGTAGCGGAATTGGGAGCGAAGGTGGAAGCGCAGGCCTGCCCATCGGGAAGACCAAAGCGAACCATAGTGCCGCCCAAACCAAGGGGCGAATTTGAGACACCGCCCAAGCGGGCGAGATCTAAGAAGGTGGGGGGTCGTCCACAGAGTCCAGCTCCCCTTGTACCGCCGGCGGCACCTGTCCCTCCACCTCAGGCACCTGTCCCTCCACCTCAGGCACCTGTCCCTCCACCTCAGGCACCTGTCCCTCCACCTCAGGCACCCTTGGCGCCACCGCCCACTCCGGTTCCGGTGGGGGGCTCAGTGCCGAGTGGGGTCCCTCCTGTCCTGCCCGCGCCTGGTCCAATGACAGCAGATTTGGCAGCCCAGGTAGCAGCTGTTCTCCCTTGGTTAGGTAAGGGCGCGTTGCCGGACATCACAAACCTAACGGCAGAGCAACAAACATTAGTTGCGCAGATATTGTTGGCTAGCGGTCAGGGCACCAGTTTCTCCCCAAACAGGTCCAGCGAACACCGGCGGCCCAGCCAAGACCGTGGAGGTGGCGTCATCCAACGACAATGGTAAGGAGGTTGCCCTGCCACTGCTGGGCGAGGGCGCGATGCCCTCCAGAGGGGAGTGCCTGGCGCAACATGTGTCACAAAGTGTAAAAGAGTTGATTTGGGCTGATAAATACGTTAATATCTTTTCATTGCTGATAGACAACAGGGAATGGGAATATGCGAAATCACAGAAAGATATGATGTTGCCTAGTGAATGGAGATCAAAATTGTACAAATTTAGGGTTGAAGAAACCATTCTCAATTGGGTGAGGGCTTTTGCTGTGTACAGTGCAGTGATTGGGGAACGTTTTCCAGGGATGCAATCAGTCATGAGCTGCTATCAGAGTAGGATCACAATGTACCATGATAATCATGCGGGGGATGTCTGGAAGGAGTACGATATAGCCTTCAGAAAATCTAGGGAGTTCAACAAATCTTTGACATGGGACAAGGTGGATTCTATTTCTTGGCATTCTCAGTTCGAGAAGGGTCAGGGGGCAAGCACTAGCTCTGCCTGGAACAAAAGTTATTCTCCCAGGCCACAACAGCCATTCCAGCAGCCCTTTCGAACAGCGCAGGGCGGCGAGACAAACCAAAAGACTAGAAATAGTGGGAGTCCCAAAGGGGTATGTTGGGACTTCAACAAACGGACATGCAGCAGGGCACCGGGCACTTGTAAGTTCTGGCACGCGTGCAACATATGCGGCCACCCTTCCCACCCAGAAGCGACGTGCAGAAACAAGGGAAGCGGGGCTGGTAACAGGGGAAGAAAGAAAACAGAATAACAAGACCCATCCCATTATAGCACATTCACCCATTCTTTTGTCGGCTATGATCCCTTGGCTTAACAGGTACCCCAATCACACCTCTGCGAGATTATTGCAAGAGGGGTTCACTCATGGTTTCCGAATTCCAGCTGGGGGTTATGTCGGGACACCGCAGTGCAGAAATCAGCTGTCAGTTCTATCCAATCCCACGCTGGTGGCTAGAAAAATAGAGAAAGAGTTGCGCTTGGGTAGGGTAGCGGGTCCTTTTCATGCGATTCCTACTAAGAATTTTGTATGCTCTCCTTTAGGCGTAGTTCCAAAAAAGGAAAAGGGCGAGTATAGGCTTATCCACAACCTGTCTGCACCTAGGGGCTTATCCTTGAATGATGCTATTGATGAATCAATCTGCAGCGTTAAATATGCATCTTTTGATCAGGCGGCGGACATGTTGAGGGATTTAGGCGCGGGTGCACTGATGGCCAAATCAGATATTGAATCAGCCTTTAGACTACTCCCTGTTCACCCCGAGGACCAGCGCCTCCTAGGTTTCTCCTTTGAAGGAAAATACTATATGGATAAGTGTATGCCCATGGGCTGTTCCATTTCATGTGCATATTTCGAACAGTTCAGCTCCTTCCTGGAATGGGCCCTAAGGCAATCTACAGGGCACCAGTGTGTCATGCATTATCTGGATGACTTTCTTTTCCTGGGTCCGGCGGGGTCACAGGAGTGTGCGTCAGCATTGCAGGAATTTTGCGTGCTCATGCGCTCTTTCGGGGTACCCCTGGCGCAGGGGAAAACGGTCGGGCCGGTGACATGCTTGGAATTTTTAGGAATTGAACTGGATTCAGTGGAGGGTTGCTTTAGATTACCAATGGAGAAGATACAGAGATTCAGGAATACCCTAGGATTGTGCATACAGGCTAAGAAGGTTACTCTACAAATGTTACAACAGACAGTGGGTCAGTTAAACTTTGCTTTGAGAGTAATACCCATGGCGCGCCCTTTTTCACGGTCTATCGCACAGGCCATGAAGGGTCTTCGGGAGAAACATCACCGGACACGGCTATCTGCAGAGGTGCGCCAGGATATGCGTATATGGATTGCATTCCTGGAGGATTTCAATGGCAGAGTGCTGTGGGGTGCACCCACGTTGTCCTCGGAGGACTTGGGTTTATGGACTGATGCTGCAGGAAGTGTAGGTTTTGGTGCAATCCTTGGTAGGAAATGGGTGGCACAGAAGTTGCCCGCTTGGTGGGAGGAGAGCGGGCTGACGATGAACATTGGTTTCCTCGAGCTCTTCCCAATCTGGGTGGCACTGAAAGTGTGGCCTCAGGATCTGGCCGACCGATCAGTAATCTTTTGGTCAGACAATATGACAGTGGTGGAATGCATCAACCAGCAAGCTGCAAGGTGTCCATTCCTACTGCGCCTGATGAAGGAGATTGTGCTGTGTTGCATGACATTAAACATACTTTTCAGGGCAAAACATGTCCCAGGGGTGTTGAACAATGCAGCTGATGCTCTTTCTCGCTTTAAGATGCAGGTGTTCAGGGATCACCTGCCGGAGGCAGAGACCACACCGGCCCCTTTCTAGTCGACTCTCTGGCAGATTGGTGCCCCCAACTACATGACCTCGTGGCAGCCAGCCTAGCACCCAAGACAAGACAAGCTTATGAAGGGGCGTTCAGGTCTTACTGTCACTTTCTGGGCCGGGGCTGGGTGAGCGGGTGGTTTTTGGAGGCTAGCTTTAATAATTACATGAGCACATTACACAGGGAAGGGCGCACGGCGGCGACAGCCGGCAGGCACAAGGCGGCAATCTCCTTTTTTGCACGTGCTAAAGGGGTGAGGGATCCCACGAACAGTTTCTTAGCGCAGAGGGCATTGAAGGGATGGCGGCGCATACAGGCACCGACCACAGATACTAGGAAACCGATAGGTTTTGAGCGCTTGTCGGCAGTGCTCCTCGCGCTGCCTGACACATGTAGCTCCGCGGCCGAGGTATGTCTGTTTAAAGCGGCATTTTCCTTAGCCTTTTATGGGGCATTCAGGGTAAGCGAGCTGGTGGCGGCCAACAAAAGCGATTTTGTGGGCGGCCTTCAGCTACATGATGTCAGCATAAGGGGTGACACAATGTGGATTACCATCAGGAAGTCAAAGACTGATCAAGAAGCTAGGGGCCAAACCTTGGCATTACACCGGGCACAGAGCAATCTCTGCTGCCCGGTGGCACTGGTGGAGGAGCTCTTGAGACAGCGGGCGCAGGAAAATACGGGGCCACTACTGCTGCACGGGGACGGAACACCTTTGACTAAGTTTCAGTTTCAGAGGGTGCTAGCCATGAGTATGGCCAGGGCTGGTTATAACCACAAAGAGTTTGGGACGCACTCCTTTCGGATAGGGGCAGCAACAGAAGCAACTGCCAGGGGGTTGAACTCAACCAGTGTACAAAGGATTGGGAGATGGTCATCTAATGCTTACAAACGTTACGTGCGGTTGCACATGTTGTGAGAACTGTTGCCATTTTGAGTTTTCTGACACTTGCTCTTTTTGTCTGGTTATTTACAGTTTCACGGGCCTGCGACGCAGGACGGAAACTTCCTATGGATCATCTCAGCAACTCAGCAACATCAAGGAATTGCCCGGAGGACAAAAAGAAGACAAGGGTAGTTTGGGTAGTAGGGCATTCATTTGTGAAGCGCGCTAACACAATTTTTCTTGCAGGTTTGGGTAGACGGTGGGCGGAGAGTGGGGGGTGCACGGTCTCCTTCCACGGCAGAGGGGGGCTTCGTCTTGGTCAGTTCAGGGATTATATGTTGGATTTACTAAGACGACATACTGCACCTCCTTCGGCGGTGATCCTTCATCTAGGGGGGAATGATCTGGCAGGCCTGGGTAGAAGGGTCCTCCTGGAAGAGATTATATCAGCAGCAGGGTGGCTGGCAAAGCGGTTACCGGGGTCTGTGATTGTATGGTCACAATTGATACCAAGGATGCAATGGAGAGGGGGGGACTCTGTTAGCGCCCTGAATCACTCAGTAAAGAGGATTAACAACAAGCTGGACAGGTTATTTAGAACCCCGCTCTTACAGACCATACCTCATGGGTGCATCTGGGGGGAGCACTTCTACCTGCGGGACGGGGTCCATTTAACTGAGGCAGGGAATGCTCTTTTTATAAGGAATATCCTGGCGTGGGTTGGGGTCTTTGGAGGTAGGTTATGACCTTTCTATAGGTAGGGTGCTGGGGGGGGCCAGATAGTCGGTCAACTATGCTGGCCTGTGGCGGTAAGGTCATAATCGGTGAGCAGCATTTTAAGGTCCTTAGGGGGGGGCGGGCCCATTCACGAAAGGGGCCGCCCATCGGGAGGGGCCATTGGTCTCTCCCAGAACTTCAGGGGCAGGATATGATATCCATTACTTAGAAGGGTGCGGGGGAGGGAGTCCACGCTTTCCTCAGGCTGGTAGCCACCCCTCACAGACACTATGACGTCATCAAGGTGCGCAAGTGTGGGCCCTCCTGTTATGGTTTAATGGAGTTCAGAGCGCACGGGGTGAAACGTGCCCTGGGTTGCGCATGCGCATTTCGAACGTGAGAGCGTAGCTGTAAAGGATCTGACACCGGTTAGCGACCTTGCCGTCCGACTTAATTATTAGAATGCTTAAATTTCAGGATGTTTAGATTCGGTTAGGAAACACGCTGTACTAGATATTTGTTAAGGTTAGCCCATCTTACAATGTCAAAAATGGATGTAATCTAATGTTCTGAAATGTGCATTCAATAATTGTCTGAAATGTTTATTTTATTAAAATTTTCATTTTATTTTCATATTTTAATAAATACGGCCAGGGGTCCCGCGACCCCTGCCTTCCAAAGACCCATGTGTTGACTTGCTGAATTAAGTAATGCAATTTGTGTAGTAGGGAGGGGGGTGGCCGGTAGTCCCAGACCATGAAAAAAGGGGGGGCCAATCGGCCCCCACGCAGGCATGGCGGGGCCCGGCCCCTCCCATATCCCGGCCCCTTCGTGGTGGCTTGTCCCGCCCCCTTGGCCCGGAAGTAGTTGTGTGCTTCCGGGCCGGGGGGGCGGGGCCGCGGCCACGAAGGGGTTAAGAGCCTGGGGAGCGCGGGAAGCGGCCTCTTTGTGCCCGCGCTCCCCAGGCTCGCTCCTCGCCCCGCCGTGGGCTCTTTAATTTTCCCCACCCTCCATCCCCTTGTTAGCGACTTGGGTAATGACAATGGTAGGTATACGGTCTAGTGTTGTAGCTGTATCATAAAGATGGAATGATTGCTGCCTCGGGCGTTCTCCCCGTTTACAGGTGGGAGGTGCAGGTATATATGCTTGGTGCTTCGCTGTGGTGTTAACTAATTTCTCCTTAGGCCTTTTTCCCGTTTACAGGAAAATGTACAGATGTAAATGTTGCATGCTTGGCTGAATTTTTTGAATTAATTCTCTCCTTAGGCCTTTTTTCCCGTTTTACAGGAAATGTGCAATGTAGATGTGGTAGGTGTTTTTGCTGTGGTTTTTTAACTAACTTTCTCCTTAGGCCCTTTTTCCTCTTAGAATAGCAATGTCGTATTTATTATGTGGGTCTGGCGGTAAGGTCATAATCGGTGAGCAGCATTTTAAGGTCCTTAGGGGGGGGCGGGCCCATTCACAAAAGGGGCCGCCCATCGGGAGGGGCCATTGGTCTCTCCCAGAACTTCAGGGGCAGGATATGATATCCATTACTTAGAAGGGTGCGGGGGAGGGAGTCCACGCTTTCCTCAGGCTGGTAGCCACCCCTCACAGACACTATGACGTCATCAAGGTGCGCAAGTGTGGGCCCTCCTGTTATGGTTTAATGGAGTTCAGAGCGCACGGGGTGAAACGTGCCCTGGGTTGCGCATGCGCATTTCGAACGTGAGAGCGTAGCTGTAAAGGATCTGACACCGGTTAGCGACCTTGCCGTCCGACTTAATTATTAGAATGCTTAAATTTCAGGATGTTTAGATTCGGTTAGGAAACACGCTGTACTAGATATTTGTTAAGGTTAGCCCATCTTACAATGTCAAAAATGGATGTAATCTAATGTTCTGAAATGTGCATTCAATAATTGTCTGAAATGCTTATTTTATTAAAATTTTCATTTTATTTTCATATTTTAATAAATACGGCCAGGGGTCCCGCGACCCCTGCCTTCCAAAGACCCATGTGTTGACTTGCTGAATTAAGTAATGCAATTTGTGTAGTAGGGAGGGGGGTGGCCGGTAGTCCCAGACCATGACGGACAGAAAGCAGTTTTAAAAACGCATGTTTGTTCCTTCTGTGTAACTTAAAAGCGTGAATGGTTTCAAACCCCAATGGGTGTGATTAAAACGGGTGCACGTCTCGGAAGTGAACAGTGTTCAAAGGTTACTGCGGTCATCGCGATAGAACGACTCATGGTCCAGTTTGTCAAAACGGGTAAACGATTTGCAAAAGTGCCCATTAGGGTAAAAGACTGACTTGAGGTGCTTTTCCCAAATTACTCTTAAAAAAGAGGAACGTAATGCAAATAATGTGTTGTAGTTTTTTCAACTTTCAAAAAGTTAGTGGAAATAAAACCTAGCAATATGCTGAAGCAGAAAGCCCCCTTGCAAGATGAAGCCTAACGACGTAGGGTGCAACGATCTGCAGCAAATCGTCGGCCCCTCACGCCCAGTGAAACGCTGCACCTGGAGGCAGTGACCTCGCAGGAGAGAGAGGGGTGTGCACCGCTCCCTGTTGGGACACGCACTCCCAGCCTTGCCTCGGCCTCTCCATCCAATGGAACAACAACCCCACTTCAGCTGATGGCCCGTACCTGCTAACTTGTACACAGCTTATTATATTTCGCAACAAACAACTTTGTGTGTAGTTTGGCAAAATTAAAAGCACACTTGTCTCGTCCAGGGCTGTCGTGTTTTGTAAGTTTTGATGAGAATTGCAGAGCAATTCGTCACGTAGCAGTGCTTAATTTGTGCCGGTGCTTAGCACCGGCACTTCTTTCTCAGGGCCGGGTCTATTGACATACCTGAGAGTGCTGACTCACATGGTGATGGCAACGTGTTTCAGACAATATCGGCACTTTACAACTGCCTCCAGGTGAAGAGCCAGCCGATGTGACGCCGTAAATACATGCTTTCAGTCAGTGTTGTGGTGAGCCACTGATTGTGCTGGATTTGTTCCTGTGTGCTGCAGTGTAGCTTTTTCCAGATTCAATGCCACCCACGTTATCATGATGCAGACACGAACAACGTACAGCCATTCGCCATAGCATACTGCGCAGCTGCGGGGCTGCGCTATTCAGTCTGTTAAAGAAGCATGCAGCCTGTCCTCGTGTAGCAGGCCTCGGAAACAGATTAAAATGCAGTAAGTAAAAATAACGCTGCTTTTCCTCAGGCAGATAAACTAACTGTCAGTCACGTAGGCTTATGTTGCTATGTTATGCTCGAAAATATCGACGGAAAAAATTATCGATGGCTATGCAATGCGCGGCGCCTCAAGCACACACAGACCGGCCTGGTTATCTGCATCAGGTAATGACATCATTCATTGAACGGCCTGGGTGGGGTTGCGAGTATCTGTCCTGGACTAGTAGAGCATTCTAAAGGCAAATAATTTGGTGTACTGGCAGAGTGTTTTTAGGGATCCATTGCACAGCCTTCAGCAGCAGCTGCCTGCTTGTGTGCAACCGAAACAAGCCCTAGAGGCCATGCCTATTGTTCTTTTTCGCAGTTTAGAGCACTATATACCAGGCGTAACTGACTGGTTTGAGGGGTTTTAAATCTAAAATGTAGAACAGTGATACTCAACATGCTAGCCAGCAAGGCTTACTTTTTTTAAATAATAACACAGCGAGCTAGTTTGTAAAAATACTTAACAATCTCCAAGATGCAAATATGTGATACAACATTCTAGAGTGAGGAGAGCGGCTGTGGCAAAGTAGGGCACAAAAAAGTATTGGGAGATACCCTTTATAGAAAAGGGGATGGGTTTATATGCAACAAATATAAGGGTCCCCTTTCCTTGATTTATGAGGCCAAAATTCTAGTAGGCATTAACCCTATGTTAACAGCCGGTTTAATAAATGTAGGGTGGAGTCAAAAACAAATTTGCAAATTTACAACCTTAATTTATACCACTTTTCCCATAATCAGTATTATATCTTCCAGAAGGGACACAATCAGCAAAGTGCAATAGAGAATAATAAGGGCAACACTTTTAAAAGACTGAATTATATATCTGTTTTATTTATCAAACAATGTTATTTCTTTCTTATTCTTGGTAAAACATCATCATATTTATTAAAAAACAATACAATACATAATAAAATAATGTATATTATTAGATGAAAAACTGACAGTTTTTAATCTTATAATATAAATTATGTTATTATGTATTTGTAGTATAATGAATGTCTATGAAGAAATAACATTGTTTGATAAATAAAACAGATATATAATTTGCATATTTTTTATTCGGTTTGCGCATGGGGCAACCTAGATGTGTGTATCCTTCCTCAACACCCACATAGAGCTATGGTGGTAGATGTATACCCAATACTAAGACATTCGGTGTGACTTCATGGGTTGACAGGCACACAGCACTGCTCGTGCTTCTAAGGCCCATTATGATTTGTTAAGGGACAACTGATTTGTGATCCCTACTCTCTGTGCTGCCCACTGCTGAGGACGCATGACGCATACATCCTGTGCTATAGGTTAGTGTATAAGTTTAAATCCATATCAGTCCGTTCACAAAACAATATTCCCACTAGCTAATTCAAATTGAAATTGCTATAACACACACATGAACATTTTGTCAAAAGCCCAGGAGATGAAATTAAGGAGGTACTTGATGATGCAGTTATGACAAATACTATACACCGACCATTTGCACACTAGTTTCATTGATGGTGAGAACCTGCTCTCTGACAGAACCTTTTGGTTTATTTTGTCACATACGATATGTAAAAGTTGTAACTTTGAACTAGTGACGTACAATTCGACTCTGCTAAAAATGACAAAACAGAGCACCTTTATGCATATCTAATATTGTCATTTCCCCCAAATTGGCACAGAGAGACTGGAATATTTCACAGGTCCCTTTTCAAGGCATTAGTAATTTTAGCCACTTTATTCCAAAATTGTGCTTTACATGGACTTTTTCAGAATGAACCTCCTATCAAAACCTTACTTGAGGCAGGCTCCCTTGCTGAAATTCAGTTTGGGTATTACATCTGGCTTTCAGCAGTGCCAGTTGAGGATGTGGGTGGAGCCAGTGGAAGAAGTGGGTGGAGCCAGTGGAGGAAGTGGGTGGAGCTTGGGAAAGTGGGTGCGGCCTCCTACAAAATTTTGAGCACCTGTACTTAATATTTTACAAATTAAGCACTGTCACGTAGTTATTAACTCCTTCGTACCCGCCACAGCCAAGATGCCCAATGTACAGTTCAGTGAAGGTCATGTAGCAGAAAAAGTGTATCCTTCTAGCTGTACCTTAGTTGAGGTTCTAAGAGTTTGCGAAGATATAATGAGAAAAGTGTAATACTGTCTTTGAGTTGCCCTTTTTTATTCATCCTAGGTTTACTGCTGTGGTGGAGATAAGAGTGCTTCATGATTATATCACTGCAAGTACCAAGTCTCCTGTGTTTTCTTGGATAGCGGTGAAACAGCCCAGGCTTTGTTACCCGAATGACCGCCGGTCGAGGGAAAATGCTTCCTGTTACATGAGCTGTTCTACAGTCACACTTTCTGGAAATGTTGCAGTGTGCTGAGAGTGTGATGTGACGCAAGGCTTGCCTTCGTCCATGCTGCGTCATGGCTTAAAGTGAGTGACAGGTTTCATTCTACTCTCACTACAGCTGTGCAACCCAAAATGAGCTAAAAGTTTGGACAAAGCGCTGAGTGTCTAAATAAAACCACCCTGGGGCTATTTACAGGAAGCACTTGAAGGATTTGCGATGGCATTACTCGGGGGCGTCTGAACTCCACTTTTAGCTGCTGCAACCTGGACTGATAAAATAATGAATTATTCTGTAAAGGAGACATCTGTGTTTGCACAGAACCGCCGATCCTAAAGTTTCACGAGAGAATCACTCATTAGAATTGCCTCTTGGCTTCAGGATTATATAGTTATTTCAATTTCGGTTTCGTCTGTGTGTTCTCTGGCTTATTAAAACATGTAAACATCATACATATAACAGGTAACAGTCAATATATTTAACTGATTAAATTAACACGTCACATATGCATGCACCAGACACATTAAAACATCAATTGCTTTAAAGAAGAAACAAGCTCTTGGCATTGCTGTGGAGGGCGGGGGTGAGCATTCCTTTAAAGTGTGAAGCAGGGGGCAGGGAAGCGGATCCCTTTGAAGCACGGCCTCGCGGCCGTGAAAGTGAAACAGCCTGAGGCCGAGCGCACGCTGGGGGATGCCTGTGGGAGGGAGGCTGATGGCTTTCATGTGGACGCGCTTTCCGCTACAGTAAGCCACACGAACTGTCCGAAATCCGCTGGTTTCAGAGCTTGGTTTGCCCACAATGCTCTTGTCTATTTATTCCTTGCTGAATATAATAGTCGAGACCTAAAAACAAGCTTTTACAATGCAATAGGGCTCACATTTGCGAGGCCCCTACCACGTCCACCACCACCACGTCCACCAACACCATGTTCACCACCACCACATCCTCCACGAGGCCACCACCAAGTCCACCGCCAATTCCACCACATACCACTCAGTGCCACATAATTACACTGCACTCCATACAACATACACTCCAAATACAACTCCGTGCCACATAATTACTCGATCGCCCCTCACTCTAATTCATCGCCCCTCACTCTAATTGATCGCCCCTCACTCTAATTGATCGCCCCTCACTGGATCGCCCCTCACTCGATCGCCCCTCACTCGATCGCATCACCAGAGCATTAATCTGTGCAACCAGTCAACTGGTTCAAGTATGTTCTCTCAATGTTTCAAGCTTTTATTACATATGTCACAAAGAGACGTTAATATTTCACTTCTGTTCTTGGATTTTCGTCACAATAAAATACATGGAACATAATCTTCACAAAAGTTATTTACAAAAGTTTAAGCTTTTGCCATTATAAATTACAATAGCTTTTTTTAAGTATCAATTATTTAAAAATAAATAAAAGCCATTGTTTGTAATATCAATACATCTAAGTCACGTAAATACAACTCCTATTGCATTACAAATGCTATAGGTGTCACATTTGCGAAAGTTAAAACTAATGGCATTGTAAATGACAAAACTATTGATTTTGCTATTTTCAAAACCAACACCTAAATAAAAAGTGTAATTTACAATACCAATAGCTCAAACTTTCCTAATACGAGACCTATTGCATTGCAAATGCTTGTTGAAGAGGGGCGTCGAGGTGATGTTTCTGATGGATGGCGGAAGAGAGTTCCAAATTCTTGGCGCTGCTCCCGAAAATGCTCTGTTGGAAGTTTTAGTCTTGTTGAACCTTGCGGGTTTCAGGAGAAGATTGTCTGTGCTCCTAGAGTGTCTATTTCTCCCACATAGTGTAAGTTTTTGGGCTAGGAACTGCGGGTGTTGTGGTGTAGTGCCTTATGAGTAATGCAATTATACAAAACTAGGGAAACCCAGAAGGTATGCCATAGGGACCTTGGACAGTAACATGTTTTAGAGAACAGTGGTCCCTATTTTGGAAGGAAAAATGGACAACCACAATAATCATACGCTTAAATAGATCGTATGTCTTTCGTCCAGCCGGACAAGAATTTATTTTTATATAAGTTCAGTTGATTGTGATTCAAAACATTAAATGACAAGTGGGCACAGCCGTGGCCCACAGAAGACAAGACAAAACAACGAAAAACAGAATGGCCAAAGGCAGGGTATAAGATGTGTCTGTTTGTTTGTAATCACTATGACAGACTTAAATATCCATTTTCACCATTGATCATTACAATATTATAAAATCATATTGCATATGGTGCTTTTAGTGTCGACTACGTTTCGATGCTATTCACAACAATATAAAGCATCATCTTCAGGACAAGGGATAGTTCATTGTTGTCTTAAGCTTATTCACATATTTTGCCTATATCTGATTACTGTATCAACATTTACAAGGGAATAAAAGGGGGGAGAAAAATACAAAAAAATAGAGATTAGTAAAACTAAACTGCTAGGCATCTGATTGGTGACTTCTGTGAGGGTGAATTGATGTGTGACACAAAGAAGAGGACATCCGCTTCAGGACTAGAGTCTAGTTGCACAGTACTCATGCGGCTTGTGCCCGAGATGTCAGTGAAGGTTGAAGGCGCAGTGGTTTAAGGTGTTAAAACGGCAATGTTAGGGAAGGTTGAAGGCGCAGTGGTTTAAGGTGAAAAAACGGCAATGGATGAAACTACAAAAATGGGGAGGAACCATTGGGATAAAGGCGTATTATAGTTGTTCATGGGATGTGAATCACAAGGGGTGGTGACGGGCGACGCGATGCACGTGCGGTCAATTTTTAAAAAAAGCGATAGTGCCGTTGTATTTAAATTGTGGCTTTAATTTCTCGAAGCAAGCATTAGTATTACGTTGCTGGTGTTGACCATTATTTATTTAGCGGTTCGGTACAGATTGCCCAAAGTAAACCAGTGTTGTTAAAACATTCCTTACGTTTGAAGGACGAACAAGGTTCAACGGTAATGACACACTTGTAATACGGCCCAGTAGATCCGTAACGGGAGCTGACAGCCACTAAATCTGCGGTGACAAACAGTCTATATTAAAACCGGCATTCAGATGTGATTTTAAAAACGGGGGGTGCTCAAAACGGCGCAGTGAAAAGTCATTTACCGTCAATAGGCTATGGGCCTTCCTTGTATGGTTTAATTCCTGATATCAATATATGCCAGTGCCAGATATTGATATTAGGAGTGTCTCCTGCTGCCAGCCTAGTGCCCGTTCCCTTGCCCTCCCCTGTTCCTGCGATCTCCACCGCACCGCTCCTTTCTGGGCGATGCTCCTTGGCTTGGCAAGGACCACAAGCTGCCAAAGAGGGTATTTGGAAAAGGGAGTTTATAGATATCTTTACCCTCCTTATGTTGGGTCAGGAAGGCATGAAAGCTAGAAAGTTTGGGGCAAAGGAAGATGACAAGAAGGTAAAGTATCAGCCATGACCTGAAAAGAACATTGCTAATTGGCTAGAAGCCTTCTCCATTTTAGCGTCTGTCACCATGGAAAGATGTCCTGAACAGGGCCCAGGCCTGGTACAATATTCTAGGATTATTCACAATGAGGCCTTGAAATGGGGTGGTAATGGTTGGATCAATTACGAAAGGGAATTCAGAAGGAAAATGTCTCAGTGCCCAGAGGTGAACTGGGATCAGAAGGAGGTGCAGCTCTGGATGGAGCACATGGGAGCACGGGGTCTGCCTTCTGTTGGAGCAACAGGTAGTCTTCCCAGTGGGCAGTCTTTTACAGGGGGGTCCTCCCAGTTTCGGGGTAAGGGTAAACACACCTTTCGTGGAGGCCGCAGAGGGGGTGGTTCCAGAGGTGGCTTGAAGCGATCCCCCCGGGCACTTGCCGTCTCTTCAACAATGGGTCGTGCTCCCTGGGTAAGACGTGCACATTTGTTCATGCCTGTAACATTTGTGGGGGACCCCACCCCGCAACAGCATCTTCATGCCACTCCAAGCAGAGCTCCCAGCCAGCAAGTAAAGGGGGACAGTAATTTGGTGACAGGCAGCACGTCTCCTTTTCTGGCTACTTCTTACATGCTTTCAGACCCTCCTGCGTTGCAGTTAAGCGAGCATTCTGGGCGCTCTCTTTCTCCAGTTTCACCCTCTCCTCCACCAATTGTGCACCTGCAAGCGCCACTAGGAGGGTCCCCTGTTATCCTTGACAACATCACCCCACTGCTCAGGCGCTATCCTTTAGTGGCAGACAGCCGCTTGCTGTTGTGCGGTTTCCACGAAGGTTTTCAGACCCCTTTCACAGGTGCTCTGGGGAGCAAGGATGCTGACAATCTAAGATCTGCTAAGGATGAACCAGAAGTGGTGAGGGCGAAGGTGGAAAAAGAGAGAACTTTGGGCAGAATAGGTGGTCCTTTCCTACATCCACCCCTTGAGAATGTTGTTGTATCTCCCCTGGGGGTCGTTCCCAAAAAGGAACCAGGAGCCTTTAGACTCATCCATCACCTTTCCTACCCTAAAGGGACTTCGGTCAATGATGGGATAGAGGACGGAGCATGCTCCTTGACATATTGCACACTGGACGTAGCATTGGATCTGGTCAGGAGGGCGGGCAGAGGGGTCTGGTTAGCCAAAGCAGACATTGAATCAGCTTTCAGGTTATTACCAGTCCACCCGAGCAGCTATCACCGCTAGGTTTCAAACTAGACGGCAAGTTCTACTATGATAAATGCATGCCCATGGGTTGCACTGTGTCCTGTGCGTACTTCGAAGCTTTCAGTTGTTTCCTGCAATGGGCACTCCAAGACACATACGGTGTAGAGGGGGTAACTCATTACTTGGATGACTTTTTGTTCATCGGGAGTGACGGGACACAGCTTTGCTCTGAGGCCCTGGCAGACTTTTTTCTTCTAACAGACCACCTGGGGGTACCCCTTGCTCCGGGTAAGACAGTGGGGCCCGCGCAAATTTTGACTTTCCTGGGAATTGAGATCGACACGATTGCAGGGGAGTCCAGATTACCAGCTGATAAGGTGCGCGACCTGACTAACAAGATTCAGGCGCTGGTAGGGCTGGACAAGGCTTCCCTAGGGTGCATCCAGGGCATCTTAGGTCTCCTCAATTTTGCTGCCAGAATCATCCCAGCAGGTAGGGTCTTTGCCAGGAGACTCGCTAGGGCTACTGCAAATATATCCAAAAAGCACCACATGGTGAAATTGAACAAGGGTGTTCAACATGATTTGGCCATGTGGTCTGAGTTTCTGCACAACTTCAATGGGGCAGTGATTTGGAGGGCTCCTTGGGCTGGCAGCCCTGACCTCGCCCTCTACACAGATTCTTCAGGTAGGCATGGTTTTGGTGCCATATTAGACACGGAATGGTGCGCTGCGAAATGGCCCAACGCTTGGATTAAGAAAAAGGTGACAACAAAGATCACTGTCCTCGAGCTCTTCCTCATCGTAGTGGCCTTCCACTTATGGCCTGCTATCCTGTCAGCTAAAAGGGTCCTGCTGTGATCAGACAACTTAGCAGTAGTACAGGCCATCAACTCTCACTCTGCTAGTTGCCCCCTGGTTTTATGTCTGCTGCGCGAACTAGTGCGAGCTTGCCTTTACAACAATGTCAAATGCAGGGCGCGACACATTCAGGGTACCAAGAACATCGCAGCTGACGCTCTCTCTCGTTTTCAGTGGCAACGGTTCCGAGAGGCTTGGCCAAGAGCGAGAGAGGAAGCCACCCCCTTCCCAGGGCAGCTTTAAAGTGGTGGGCTAAAGGTGAACCCAAAGTGCCCGACAACAGATAACCCATTGATTTCATAACACTCCAAAGAATGATCTTGTGTTTGCCTCAGGTTACTTCCTCTGTTTACAAGACGGCTTTGTTCGCATCTGCTTTCAGTTTAGCTTTCTTTGGCGCTTTCAGGATCTCCGAGCTGGTTGCCAAATCTAAGAATGACACGTCAGGTGTAGCAATGTTTCTGCAGGATGTGTTGTTAATAGGTGATGCTCTAAAGATCACCCTGCGTCAATCCAAAACTGATCAGCGGGGAAGGGGGATAGAGTTTTGGTTACAAAGCCTAGGCTCGCCCAAATTTTGTCCAGTGAGCCTCCTGGCGGCTTACCTAGCCATCCGCCCAGATAGTGAGGGTTATCTCCTGTTGCATTCAGATGGCACACCGCTCACTAAATATCAAGTGGAACATGTCAAGCATGCATGTTTGTCTTCGGCAGGTGTCTCTACTCAAGGCAAACGGTTCGGCACCCAGTCCTTCCGCATAGGTGCAGCTACAACTGCATCCGCTAAAGGGGTACAAGTGGAGGGCATTAAGCAATTAGGGAGATGGACCTCAGACTGTTATAAGAGGTACATCAGACCAGATAACAGCAAGTAGTTCTCAGAGATTGCAGAATAATTTTGAAAGTTTTGTTCTGGGACTGTAGGCTGTAACCTGTAATTTTGTGCACTCTTAGCCCTGTCCCACAAACTGTGTTTTGCTGTGTATGTTTTGCAGTGTGGTTTTCATGCCAGTGTGTTTTATTGCACATTTTAATAAAATAGTTACGTACAACACTTCTCTTTATTTACCAGGAACCACGGTCTGGGTGCTGAGCCACAAGGGGGTTTCGAAGTTGGCTCTGTGGGATGAAAGCAGGAAGTGGAATCATGGGTTTAGCAAAACTCAATTTGTATGGCGAAGAATTACTGGCTTGCGTTGGAACGGGGTGCTGGGCTTGATAAAACAAGAATTACAAGGGAACGCCCACCCCCCAGCCGTGCTTATCCTGCACCTGGGTGGGAATGACTTGCCTATCCTAAGTAAAAGGTTCCTACTGAGGGACATGAAAGTGAACATTTCCAAGATCAGCAACTTATTAGGACCTTGCGAGCTGTGGTGGTCTGAGATCACACCACGCCGGGTTTGGCTAGGGGCTCGCTCTGGCAAGCGCTAGAAGTGGTTAGAAGGAAAGTGAACTGCTCAATGCGTAAAATCGTGGAGCTGATGGGCTTTGGCTTCATTAGACATGGGGAACTTCACACCAAATCCACTGGTAGCCTTGATGAGGAAGGAGTCCACCTCTCCAGAGTAGGCATGGATTTCTTTCTGTTGGACATTCAGGAAGCCCTTCTTTCAGCAGGCTGCATTTAGGAAGGTTGAGCTCAGATGGGGGGCCCTAAATGTGACGGTCGCCACATCCAGGGCTGTGGAGGAGTTACAGGATGATCCAGAGGCGAAAGGTACTCAGGAGTATCCTACGCAGAAGCACAAAGGGTGCTGAGGCCAAATATCCCTGGGAGATCTGTGCGGTGGACCCTGGGGTGTGACGGCGCCCCCTTATCCTACGGGCAGTTGGTTACCTGGACAACCGGGGGTCGCTTGAACGCTCCGCCCCTTTTAGGGGGGGTGTGAGCAAGAGGGTGGACCAATGGTTCACCGGATATGGGAGGGGCTATCCTCTCACCACAACTGCTAAGCACCGTCTGGCCAAGGCCGCAGGCTACTTGGCCTATCAGGTGGCAAGCTGCGAGGGGCGGCTTGCCTTTGGATCATCTGTAAGATAACCCACCATGTTTTGGCATAAGTTATGCTAATAAACCTGCAGCTACTTTTTCCCAACAACAAGTTGTCTTGTCTGTTTATTTATTGATGTACAACATGTTTATTGGGGGGTTGGTGTGCGGGCCGATATTGGCACTTTGGCTACGTGCGCTGGTCAGTAAGCTGTATTACCGACGTATTACAGAGCATGTGTTTGCCTTTCGCAAAACTGTTAATTGGAGTGTGAATAGAATGTCACCTGTTGCCAAACTTCGCAGCTTTGCTGCTGTACTACGGAGGCTCGAGGGAATAGTGGCAGCTACAAAGGCGTTTTTCATCAAAACAAAAGAGCAAATTAAACTGCTCCATGAAGCTGTTCTAGCACCTGCACCACCACCACTCCCCGCCCCACCCCGGAAAAGGCGTTGTCATGCTATGTGTAGTAGGCACTCGTACCATCATTATATCTCTTACAATCTGCTCATCTCAGTGGGTATGCTCTTAGGACCCCTGAACTTGAGGGAAAATCCACCTTAAGCAAAATATTTCTTTTTGGGTTGGGTTTTACTGTATATATTCGCAATTACAGAAAACAGCCCAAGCTTTTGTTGAACTTTTTTTGAGCTTTTTTTCAGTCCGACATTTCCTACTTATTGCTGACGACGAGTAGGCGCTAATCTGAAATACCCACGGGTGCCCAGACCATTTCCGGACTGCAGGTTTGAGGTTTCTCCTGTGCATCGTCTTCCGGGCTTAGTGTTGTGTGTCTGGCACACAGCGTCTGAGACGATAGTGCAGCTAGGCACTTTATTCTCTTGTGTGGGCATACCACGCATTAGCTGGCGGGTGTGTACATTTGGTATAAGAGAAAGGTTTGTTTCCCTCGCGGGGCACCATACTTTGGTTTACGCTCAAAAGATACCTGTCCAATGATTGTTTGCACGCAGGGCTTTCAGCCAAATGCCCTTTGAATGAGGCAGGGCTCAGAAAAGACGAAGCTTAACTGCAGATCCTCTTCAGATGCTGGTTCCTGGGGTTCTAACTCCCTACAGCATGGTTTTAGCAGCACGGGGAAGTTCAGCTCGTTCTGGGCCGGCCTCGACCGGACACTGAAACTTACTGCAACCTCCAGACCATGTCGAAATTTGCATTCAGCAGCCGAGCTCTGGGGAGGTTGTGGTGCTCAGATGCAAACCCCCTTCTCTTCCCAGATCCCAAGACACCTAACTGTACGTAGGGATCGGACCCTGCTTCAGTACATAAAGATATCTCCTGTGAAGAATATGTAACTGGTCAGCCCTATTTCTCTTAAGAATGCAAGGTTATGTACAGCAGGGTTAAGAGTAATGCAGTGGTGGATATTGGGAGACGCGAGCATAGGCCTTGTTGTGAATTCTGTCTATTTCACTGTTGCTGCTCAGTTTCTACGATTTCTTGGCCAATATCCTGTGCAGCCGACGACATACCCCTTGGTAACCTACAACAAGCATTGGCATAGCCAATAGGTCTCGCATTTGGGACCTTAAAAGTGTTTAGCCATGCAACAATTGGTGTTGTTGCACTAAGGATATTCTGCTGCATAACTAAATACTTTTAGGGTCCAAAAAGCGAGACCTATTGGCAATACCAATGCTTGTTTTACGAAGGGGTTGTGTCCAAGTCTCTTTTACAAAGCAGTGCATTCCTCATCAGAAGATCTACACGGAGGCTTAGAGACCAAGTGAAGTGAACAAATAATTGTACATTCATTGATTCTTGTAACACGCGCCAGGGATCCCGGACACATTGCTGCCTGCCCAGTGTGAATTATAGTCTTGTGCTGCATTGGATTTCCTGATTACAAGGTTAGGGGACACTTTTTACAACCGCGCCTATGTTATGTGTTTTAAATTACATTTCTCCGATATATTTCCCTTCCAATTTACTTTCGCCAGTATGGCAGGCACCGATTTAATTTGTACATTGCTCCGATATTTTTCCCTTCCGATGTATTTGTCCCTTCCAATTTACTTTGCCCAGTACGGCAGACACCGATTTAAGTGCTTAATTTGTAAACAACATAGGGGCATATTATCAAGGACAGGCAATACATTATCGCCGCTTTTATCGGCAGGAAACTGCCGATAAAGCTGCGATAATGGCCTTGATAATATGCTCTATGAATTCCAATCAAAGCCCATGTTATCTTATGTACACAGTATCTTCCTGAAACTAAAGTGTTGTCAGAACTCTTACCCCGTAGGTAGCCGTTGTTTTCTTCACCAGCGGGCCAAGACGGGTGTCACTACTCTAATGCATGGCTGATCCCCCCCCCTTGCCTCATTGGCTCTCCGTTTCACTTACCTAGGGACCGTTCTGACAACTTCTCACACGATTGCAGATTCTTTTCTTGGTCGTAGATTGTATCTTCTTGATGCAGGGGTTGTCTGGTCCGGGAAGAACTCCTCAGAATCGTCAGGTACCACAGCACGGCCTCTCTCCGTAGTCAGGATTTCTTGATGGTCAGACAATACAGCAGGTTCCACAAGGTCAGGTTGTACTTTTCGATAATGGATGGAGTGGATCCAGTTTCTGCGATTGGTCACCCGCACTGCCGTTCTTGTCGCGAGAAGGACCTGTTCAGGACCGCACCATCTCGGCTCCAGACTACTCAACCTCTCAAAGGACTTCACGAGGACGAAATCACCAGGCCGGAGATTTTGACCTTCTCCTGTGGACCGGTCAGGGAGTGCTTCTCGAACCTTTTGATGAATGGAAACCAAGCTGTCAGTTAAATGTGCCAAATAGTCATTCATTAAAACACAAGGTAGATCGTACACTGAACTTTGTTTGGGCACTCCCCATATTTTCATGGGGCACCCGAAAACACCTGGACCTCATCCAGCACGGTCGCTCCCCCCATGCTCCCTGATCCCAGCTCCTGTTGACGATCTGGCCGGCTGGTGGTACCGCTTCGAGATTACATAGCTGTAACAGCATATTTACTTAACTTTGACTCGCGCTGTGTTTATTTATTAGATTTTTGCCTGGCGCTGTGTTTATTTATTTTATTTTGCCTCGCGCTGTGTTAATTTCATTAATTCCGCCTCGCGCTGCATTTCTTTATTTAATTCAGCCTCGCGCTGTGTGTGTTTAATAAATTTAGCCTTTTGCCCCCGGTGCCCTGTGACCCTCCATCTTGTTGTGTGTCCCCGGACCGCCCCTCCTCCCTGCTACCGCCTCCCAGCTGCTGACCCTCCCACCCACGATCAGAGTGCTCCCTACCTGCATTTATTTCATTATTTCCGCCTCGCGCTGCATTTCTTTATTTAATTCAGCCTCGCGCTGTGTGTGTTTAATAAATTTAGCCTTTTGCCCCCGGTGCTCTGTGACCCTCCATCTTGTTGTGTGTCCCCGGACCGCCCCTCCTCCCTGCTACCGCCTCCCAGCTGCTGACCCTCCCACCCACGAACAGAGTGCTCCCTACCTCCTCTGACGCGCTGTGATCACCTGGACCTCATCCAGCACGGTCGCTCCCCCCATGCTCCCTGATCCCAGCTCCTGTTGACGATCTGGCCGGCTGGTGGTACCGCTTCGAGATTACATAGCTGTAACAGCATATTTACTTAACTTTGACTCGCGCTGTGTTTATTTATTAGATTTTTGCCTGGCGCTGTGTTTATTTATTTTATTTTGCCTCGCGCTGTGTTAATTTCATTAATTCCGCCTCGCGCTGCATTTCTTTATTTAATTCAGCCTCGCGCTGTGTGTGTTTAATAAATTTAGCCTTTTGCCCCCGGTGCCCTGTGACCCTCCATCTTGTTGTGTGTCCCTGGACCGCCCCTCCTCCCTGCTACCGCCTCCCAGCTGCTGACCCTCCCACGCTCCGCCCCCTCCACCATCCATTTATGGCCAATGCCTCCACGCGCAGCGTCCACGCGCTACGGCCACGCCGAAGGTGCGCCAAAGGTAAGCCCGTCTACGCCCGTCCGCGCCAAGCCCGCGCCCAGCGCCACACCCCCTGCCCCTCGCGCTGCCCAGCCATCCCGCATTTCCTACGATGCCGCCACCCTCCTAGCCCTTAACCCCGGCCGCGCCCCCAACTGCGTCCAAGCCGCTCCTGGACGCACCCATGGACCGTTCTCCTGCTTCTCCTGCAAATTTAGCGGCACCGACAACATCTCCGCTACGACCACACCACAGATTCCCGACCCCAACCTCCTACAATGCATCCTTCTCAACACCCGTTCAGTCCACAGGCACGCCATTGACCTTTGGAACCTACTAGACACCATCTCTCCTGACGTCGCCTTCCTAACAGAAACTTGGATGAACGCTTCCTCCGCCCCTGACATCGCCATCGCTATCCCTGATGACTATAAGATCACACGCAAGGACCGCACCGACCATACAGGAGGAGGAATCGCTATCGTCCATAAGAAATCAATCCGCATCTCAACCAGCTCTGACGCAAACCTCGCCAACTCCGAACACCTTCACTTCCAGATCCACATCGAACCCAATACAACTCTCAGAGGCACCCTCCTCTACAGACCACCAGGACCCCGCGCAAAATTCAGTGAAGACATCACAGACTTCATCACCCAACACGCGCTCCCCTCCAAAGACTACATCCTTCTGGGAGACCTCAACTTCCACCTTGAAAAGATCAACGACCGCAACACCGCCACCCTCTTAGACAACCTCGCCAACCTCGGACTTAAACAACTGGTCACTTCCCCCACCCACATCGCAGGTCACACACTCGACCCCATCTTCACCTCCAGCAACCATGTCTCCTTCAGCCACACTACGGATCTCCTCTGGACTGACCACAGCTGCGTTCACTTCACCTACAACAAGCCGAAACCCATCATCCACCTCCAACCAACTCTACAAAGAAACTGGAACAAAATCACCACGGATCAGATCTCCACATCGCTCCTTCGAACCTCCCCAGCCCTCTCTTCTAACGCCAACGAAGCCGCCTCCAACCTCACCCTTTGGCTATCCAACACAGCCGACACCTTAGCACCACTGAAAAAACGTCAACACAAACTTGGCAACAAGAAGGCCTCATGGTTCAACGATGATCTCAAGAAGTCCAAGAAACTGTGCCGTTCCCTTGAAAAGGCCTGGAAAAAAGACCCATCCACCAGCAACAAGGACGCCTTCAAAAGCGCCACCCGTACACACCACCAACTGATCCGAAAAGCCAAGAAAACAGCATTCAAGGATCGACTGGACAACAACGCCCACAACAGCAAGGAACTTTTCAACATCGTCAAGGAATTTTCCAACCCCTCGGCCAACTCCAACGACATCACCCCCTCTCAAACCCTCTGCGACTCCCTAGCCTCTTTTTTCCACAACAAGATTGCTGACATCCACAACAGCTTTGACAACCAACCCGAAATCCAACCCACCCTACCATCTGCTGACCATCTTCCCCCCGTAAACACCCTTAACGACTGGAACCCTATCTCCACTGAGGACACCATCCGCCTGATGAATTCCATCCACTCTGGATCCCCCACAGACCCATGCCCTCACCACATCTTCAACAAAGCAGACTCCGTCATAGCTCCGCACCTCCGAGACGTCATCAACTGCTCCTTCAAATCCGCTACCTTCCCAGAAGACTGGAAACACGCTGAACTCACCGCCCTTCTGAAAAAACCAACAGCAGACCCCACCGAACTCAAAAACTACCGCCCCATCTCACTTCTTCCATTCCCGGCCAAAGTCATCGAGAAAGCCGTCAACAACCAGCTCGCCGCCTTCCTCGAAGCCAACAAATCACTCGACCCCTCACAATCTGGCTTCCGAGCCAAACACAGCACTGAGACCGCCCTCATCGCAGCAACAGACGACATTCGAACTCTACTGGACAATGGAGACACTGTCGCCCTCATCCTCCTCGACCTCTCTGCAGCCTTCGACACAGTCTGCCACAGCACCCTTTTACAACGCCTCAGAAACATCGGAATCCAAGGAAAAGCACTGGAATGGATCACCTCGTTCCTCACCGGAAGAACCCAGAGAGTCCGCCTCCCACCATACAAGTCCGAGGCCTCTGAAATCATCTGCGGCGTACCACAAGGATCCTCACTCAGTCCCACCCTCTTCAACGTATACATGAGCCCCCTTGCGGCCATCGCCCACCAACACAACCTCAACATCATCTCTTACGCGGATGACACTCAACTGATCCTCTCTCTCACCAAGGACCCCAGCACCGCCAAAACTAACCTACACGAAGGAATGAAAGAAGTCGCCGAATGGATGAAACAAAGCCGTCTGAAACTGAACTCAGACAAAACAGAAGTCCTCATCTTAGGCACATCCCCCTCTGCATGGGACGACTCCTGGTGGCCGGAAGCCCTCGGAAAAGCACCCATCCCAACAGACCACGCACGGAACCTTGGCGTCATCCTGGATTCTTCACTCTCAATGAACAGACAAGTCAGCGCCGTATCCTCTTCCTGCTTTAACATTCTTCGCATGCTCAGAAAAACATTTCGCTGGATCCCTTCCGAAACAAGGAAAACAGTCACCCACGCTCTAGTCACGAGCCGAGTGGACTACGGAAACACCCTCTACGCAGGTACCACCGCTAAACTCCAGAAGAAACTACAACGTATCCAAAACGCCTCAGCCAGGCTCATATTAGACATCCCACGCAACGAACACATCTCTGGTCACCTTAAAGACCTCCACTGGCTACCCGTCAATAAGAGGATCACTTTCCGACTGCTTACCCACGCACACAAATCACTCTACGACATCGGACCAGATTGCCTCAACTCTCGACTGTCCTTCTACACCCCCTCCCGCCAACTTCGCTCTTCCAGCCAAGCCTTCGCCAATGTACCTCGCATCAACAAGACCACCATGGGAGGCAGATCCTTTTCATACTTGGCTGCCAAAACATGGAACTTACTCCCCGCCTACCTTCGCCTCACCCAGAATCACCTAGCGTTCAGAAAGCAGCTTAAAACGTGGATATTTGACAAATAATCCTCCTCCCCTTCCTAAAGCGCCTTGAAACCCTTTGGGTATGTAGTGCGCTATACAAATTTTATGACTTGACTTGACTTGACTAAGCCTGTCCGAGAATGTGGTACTGATCGGATAGACAATAATTCCAAAGGCAAAGCATCTGGCCAAGTCAGAGAAGTAGAAGCCTGTATTTTCGCTATTTTTAACTTAAGCGTGCCATTGTACTTTTCCACCAATCCTGCTGATTGAGGGTGGAACATTGCATGAAATTTTTGTACAATGCCTAATCCCTTCAGGACATACTTAATAACGTCCGCCACAAAATGGGGCCCGTTATCACTCCACAACAATCTGCAAACACCGAAACGAGGAAAGAATTCCTTCAGCAGCACCTTAGCAGTAGTCATTGCAGTATTGTCCTTGCTGAATGCACAAACCACAACCAGGACATACTTCAGATTATTGCAGCGTTCCAGCTGAATATAATCCATTTGCAATACTTCAAACGGTGCCGTGGGTGTTGCAAATCCTATTGCTGGAGTTCGTGTCCCTTTTCCTGGATTGTATTTAAGGCAAATCATGCAGGTCTGTACTACTCTCTTAGCCTTGCTAGCAATCTCTGGATGCTCCCAAACTTGCGTAAGCAATTTCACAATTGCCGAAGCTCCAACATGTGCTAGCCCATGTGCCATCTGAACCATAGGTTGTACAAAGGCTGTAGGTAACTTCCACCTATCCATCTGCTTATTCCTCCAACAGCCTTCATCGTCCAATTCTCCATCTTTGGACCATTCTTCTCGTTCTTTCTCAGTAGCGGTCTTTTGCATCTCTAGCACTTTTTCCCTAGCATCGTGCCACCGCTCAGCTTGTGACTTCACAACATACATTGGAGTGGAGCCAGGCTGCATCACAGTTTCACGTGCAACTCGATCTACAAAGGCGTTTCCTTGTCCCACTTTATTTGTCACTTTCTTGTGTGCACTACATTTCACTATAGCTATCCTTTTAGGGTAGGTCAGTGCAGTCAAGAGATTTTGCACTCATTCTCCATACATTATCTGTGTTCCATGTGATGTCAAAAAGCCCCTTTCCTTCCAGAGCAGGCCAAAATCATGCGCTACTCCGAAAGCATAGCGGCTGTCTGTATATACATTCACACATAATCCTGCACTGAGCTCACAAGCTCGTGTCAACGCTATCAGTTCTGCTGCTTGAGCTGATTTCTGTGGTATGCGTGCTGTCTCCAATATCGTATGTAGCATAGTGATTGCATATGCTGCGTAGGTGATCCCATCTGGTAACTTTAAACAGGACCCATTCACCCACAGCTCTCCATCCACATCTGTAAAGGGCGTATCCTGCAAATCGATACGACTCTTTGTCTGTTCCTCAGTCACAAAGACACAGTCATGTGTCTCTTGCGCCTCAGGCTGAGTCGTTGGGAACGGTAACAATGTGGCTGTATTCAGTGTTGCACATCTCTTCAGAGTAATATGAGGAGCCAACAGCGTCAGCTCGTATCCTGTCAGATGAGCACTAGTTAAATGCTGCGTCTTTGTGATTCAAAAGGGCATCAACAGCATGGGGGACCATTACCAACAGCTTATGAGATAAGACTATCCCTTCACTCTGACATATTGACACAGCTGTCGCTGCAACTGAGCGAAAACACCCAGGCAATGCTCGAGCAACATGGTCAAGTACTGCCGAGAAGTATGCACAAGGGCGCTGCTTATCGCCGTGCATCTGCACTAAAACTGATAATGCGCATCCATCTCTCTCATGCACATACAATGTAAAGGGCTTCGTGTAATCAGGGGTGCCTAACACTAGTGCTGAACAAAGGGCCTGACGTAATTGTTGAAAAGCATTCTCACATTCATCTGTCCATGGAAGGGGAACTGGAGTATCCTTTGTCAAAAGGGCTAACAGTGGTTTAACTATGTATGAAAACCCTAATATCCACTGTCTACAAAAGGAGGTGAGACCCAGAAAAGCTCGAACTTCTCTCTGAGTGGAGGGTGCTGGTGTGTCTAAAATGGCTTGAATACGATCTGGTGTAAGTGCACGCCCCTCCTTAGACAAAAGGTGACCTAAGTAGGTTACTTTTGGTCTACAATATTGCAATTTCTTTTTCAATACTTTGTGGTTGTGAGATGCCAAGAAGGTAAGTAAAGACAATGTACACTCCTCACATTGTTCAGGGGTGTCGGCAGCCAACAAGATGTCATCGACATATTGTACAAGCGCTACACCTTCAGGTAAAACAAAAGAATCCAACTGCCGTTTCAATGCCTGACTATAAATGCTAGGGCTCTCAGTATAGCCTTGGGGAACTCTACAAAATCTGTACGATCTATTATTCAACGTGAATCCGAAAAGATATCGGCTGTCAGGATGAATAGGGATCGAAAAGAAAGCATTCTTCAAGTCTATAACTGAGAACGTTGTCGCAGTTGGCGGGACCAGAGTAAAAAGTGTCGTAATATCAGAACCACTGGGTATTGAGGTATCACTATCTTGTTTACCTCCCTCAAATCGATAATAAATTGATAAATCCTAGTGTCAGTGTCTTTCTTCAAAATCGGTAGTATAGGACTGTTACACACGTTGTATGGAACTTCTTCAACCACCCCTACTTTAATCAGATCCTGCACAATCTGATGAGAGCCTCCTCCCTCTCCTGTGATATTCGATACTGAGGCAGGAGCGGTAGCACAGCTCCCTCCTTTACACTAATGTGCACTGGAGGAATGATCATCTGTCCCACGTCAGTATCTGAAGTGGCCCACAAAGATTGAGGCAAAGAGGCCAGTGCAGTATCTACTGTAATCATGTACACCCTCTCCATTGTTGGATAATTGTCATTCAAGATAACACGTACTCCCTCAGGGGAGCACCATATCGTGGCCCTGAAAATGCTTGAGCATATCTAGGCCCACAATATTATCAGGCGTGTTTGGAGAGAGCAAAAATGGGCATGGTGCAGCAAACTGATCTACATAAAGTGCAAGAGGTTGTGATAGTGGGCTAACAGAAGGCGTTCCATCGAAACCTATTGACGTAATTGTTGAGCCAGACAGGGGAGCCCTCGGAACCAATTTTTTAGACAAAGCGCTACGAGTAGCTCCTGTATCAACAAGGAACCGATCAGTAGAACCCGAAACATGTGCTGTAACATAAGGACCCCTCTGATCTACTGGCACTTCAACTGATTCCTTACCCCATCCTACACAATCCTATGCATACTGTGAATCATGCTGTTCAGGAGGTGCATAATCAAACATTTGGTATTGGTTTCGTCGATCAAAAACATTGGACCCATCTCGTGATCGCATATTAGACTCAAACCTAGCTCGATCATTCGTGTTGCCCCTAGGGCCTGAAAACCCTCCTCTACCCCTCATGGATCCCTGCCCACGCTATTGCCGCTGTGCACGTAATAACGGACACTCGTTCGCCCAATGGCCTTTCTGCCTACAGTATGCACATTGATCTCGGGCCAAATCAGTACGGCCCGAAGAAGAACCAGGGAAATTCCGACCGCCCCTTTCATTGCCTCTACGAGGCGGCCTATACACTTGCGCTAACATAACCTTCGTTGTTAAGTCTTTAGATCTCTTTTCCTCACTACCCTTCGCTTCTAATTCCTGACGCTCATAATACTGAGCCATCGTCAGGAGGGATGCTGGCGTCGAAGTTGTCCAAGAGCTTTCACTCGCTTTTAATCGAGCTGCTACTCCCGGTAATAAATTTGAAACATATTTATCAACAAAAAGATGTCGACCTGTGTCATCCGTAAGCGACTGACCGCTAAAATCATGAAAAGTTTCCTCAAATCGTGTAAAGAAATCTGAAACCGATTCATCTATTTTTTGTTTTCAGGACGCTAGCATAGTCCAATCAATCTTTTTAGGGGGGGATAAGCGTCTTTAATTTAGCCAAGATAGCAGCGGGCAGATCGAAAATCAACTGGGGTGGTTTTTCCGCAGGTTTCCTCTCTCTACCCTCATCCTCAAGATCCACCCATTTAACTTTGAATGCCTGATGGTCATCTACCTTTCGTAAAGATCTCCGCATATCTGGGGGCAATATAAGCCCGAAAAACAAATCAATATCAGTCAGAGTCATAGTACAAGAATTCAGAGCCCCCTCAACTTCCTCATAAAAGGCTGCAGGATTCTTTCGTGGATCAGGTAACGCCGCCTTTAATGCCATAACATCTTCCCTATTCCAAGGAGTATAAACCCAGTTATAGATAAAATACCCTTGAGCATCTACTGACCCTCTATCTGAACTAGTACCCGCTCCTTTAGGAGGAACATACAAAGGCGCCGCCTCCCGCATCTGTTTAACATGCACCACATCGATCATAACTGAAAAAAAGATGGATGACTGCTTCCCGCCGCCACTCTGATTCGTGTTCTCGTCGCCAACTTTGCACTTCCGCGCTTCATCTCGTAGCCGAAACATCTCATCCCGCAACGCAAATAGCCGTCGAATCGCATCAGGCACCTGAGAAGGAAGAAGAAGACCATTACGTAATTCTTTAGAATCAGCTATCACATCATCTGGTTCAAGAACATCGGAATATTTCCAAAAAGCTGACACTACTTCATTAGAAACAAAATCAGTGAAATATAGTTTCTCCCCATCCTCCCATGCCTCAAGCTCTTCCAATAAATCAGCAAGGGGGACAGTATCTTTGTTGACCCGATAAGCAATCTTACAGAGATCAGCCATACGCTCGTCGACAACATAGACTGCGTATCCACTTTCTGTCTGGACGGTCTAGAATCTTGATCTCCTCCTCTCGGGGCAGACGGACCAACGTACGGGGGCGGAGAGTGATCTAATAACGAAAAATCATCATCCGATTTATTAACCCCTTGCGTGCTGATGACAGAACGGTTCCGTCATCAGCATCGGTTGAGCTGTGCTGATGACGGAACCATTCCGTCATGACTCCGCCCGCGCAAGGCGGAGTCAGCACAGGCGGAAAATACGCCCCGCACGCAAGGGGTTAAGGACAGGATAAAGAGGCTGTCGAACAGGATATTGGCCAGATATTTGCAACCAACGTTCTTTCTCCTGCTTTTCTTCTAGTTCCTTTGCTTCACGCTTTTTCGCCTTGTGCGCTTTCTCACGCTCACTCTTTTGCTGCTCTTTCTCAATCAGTGCTTGCTCACGCTTCTCACGCTCTCGCACCTCTTTCACCCACATTCGTATACACTCAAACATATCTTGTCTCACTCGTCGCTTACACATCACGTGTCCCTGCAGCAGCCACTCCCAAACGTGATGCTGCAATACCTCCTGGGACATGTATGCACGACATTACAGGCAAAACTGTGGGGTTTTTTTTGTCAGTTCAATGCATGTTTTTCGGTTTGAGGAGAGGCTGAGAGCTGAACTTTTCAACTTTTAAAGCACCTTTCTCCGCACATAAACGAAACTCGCTAATGAAGACCCCTCATCCTACTTAGGGACAATAATGTGCTCAAACCGAAAAACATGCATTGAACTGACAAAAAAAACCCCACAGTTTTGCCTGTAATGTCGTGCATACATGTCCCAGGAGGTATTGCAGCATCACGTTTGGGAGTGGCTGCTGCAGGGACACGTGATGCAAAATAAAAATCGGACAAAGAAACTTTGCAGGCTGTAATGGTGTTTATGAGCTGCCCAGGAAGAAGGGGCCACAGTGCCTTGAAACGCGTCGGCTAATCTGAAACAGAGGGAAAATATTGGCGAGCTGCACAATACTGCTGGAGAGCATGAGAGAGGTCGAGTTGCTCTTCATATGCTTGGGGCATTTGTTCTGAAATATATATATATATCTATACTACTATTATAAAGAGAGAACACAAACCTTTTGGCAAGGCAAACTCGGGAACCACAGCGCCAATCCACATACCCAATACATTGTTGTAATCCTCAGGGTGTGCAGATGGACATAGGCTATAGAAAATAAAAAAAAACGTAAATTTAAAAATAAAAAAGTAGTGCCCTGAAAGTAGTGCCGGCCGCGACGCTGCGACGTAGCGCTGGCCACAACGTACGTGATGACGAGAAGGAGCGGCGGTGAAGTGAGGAGCGCGGGGAGGAGCGGCAGCTCAGGTGCGTCATGAAGAGGAGGAGCGGCGGTGAAGTGAGGAGCGGCGGTTCAGGTAAGGATCTGGGACACGGGAATTGTTGGGGCGGGAGGGAGCCGGTGCGGGAGGTTGGCCCTGAACAAATGCGGCTGAGGTAAGGCTCAGGCTCTGTGGGCAGCATTTCAGGCTTGCGTGCACTCCTGCCCCAGCCCCCGCCCGCCACGACATTGTCCGGGACACAGACAATGTCGTGGTGGGCCGAGGCCGGGGCGGGAGTGCACGCAAACCTGAAATGCTGCCCCCAGCCCCCTTCTGCCCCAGGCAACGCTGGGGCAGGCTGCTAGTATATATATATATCTGTGGCCTCTGCATTTCAGTTCTCTCTCTCTCTCTTGTCTCTCTCTCTCTCGTTACAATCAAATTCACTCCTCCCTGTATCCTCCTTAGCTCTTTTTTCTGTCTCTCAATCTCCCCTCCAAGCTCTCTCCATTGTTATGTTATGTTATGTTATGTTATGTTATGTTATGTTATGTTATGTTATGTTATGGTATGTTAACAAGGTTTTGTATAGCGCTCATACACCCAGAGGTTTCATGGCGCTGACTGACAGATGCATTGGTGGTGGGAGAGTTATGCATAAGCCTGAGTGAACAACCAGGTTTTAAGCTGTTTTCTGAATATCAATAGATTGGTGCAGGAACGGATTTCCAAGGGGAGGGAGTTCCATAGTTTGGAAGCAAGAATGGCAAACCTGCGACCTCCCTGGTGTTGGAGCTTGTAAGGGGGAATGATCAGGAAATTCTGATTGGCAGACCGGAGGTTACGGGAGGGAGTGTATCATAGGCAGAATGTTGTTGATGAATTGGGGGCTGCGGGCGTGAAGGGATTTGAAGATGAGCAGGCCGTTTTGAATGTGACTCATTGGGAAATGGGGAGCCAGTGAAGTTGTTTAACAGGGTCCTTGCTGACTGCCAGCGTGGCAGTCGATGAATCAATCTGGCAGCCTGGTTTTGAGCCATCTGGAGGCGCTTGCTGAGAGCGAGAGGGAGACCCAGGTAGATAGAGTTAGCGTAATCCAGGTGTGACAATACGAGAGCTATTACCACCTGGATCAGGGCTGGCTGGGTTAGCATCCAACTAATCTTCCTGATCTTGCGGAGCTGGAAAAAACATGTGGACACTACCGTGCTCACTTGGGGTTTTAGTGACAGATTTTTGTCAATGGACACGCCCAGGCTTTTGACCAAGGTGGAGGGAGTGGGAGGGGAGCCAAGTTTTAGTGGCCAATAGTGCAGGCCCCAGAATAGGTGGCTTTTGCCATTGTGGACTATTTCGGTCTTGCCGGGGTTTAATTTCAGCTGGTTGGAGTCCATCCAATGGCGGATGTGTAGCATAGTGCTCTGGAACTCCTGGATGGATTTGGGGGAGTCATCAATAGTGAAGATGAGTTGAAGATCGTCGGCATAGTTGAATGTGACGGCTTTGAATGCTTTGAGGTACTGAATCAGGGAAGTATGTATAGGTTGAACAAAAGGGGAGAAAGCGAGTAGCCTTGGGAGACCCCACAGGAAGTGTGGAGTTTGGGGTCTGAGAAGGGATCCAGGCGGACGGCTTGGGTACGATCACTGAGGAAGGACCTGATCCAGCTGTAGGCTGAGTTGTAGATGCCGGCCTGTTTGACACGGTCGAGGAGAATGCTATGATCGACCGTGTCAAACGCTGCCGAGAGGTCTAATAGGACGAGGGCCTGGGGGATTCCTCTATCTGCATTGTGGCAGAGAGAGGCCAAGACGGCAGTTATGACTGTCTCGTGGAGTGAGCGGGTCAAAATCCAGCTTGGAAGGGGTCCAGAAAGTTGGTTTGTTCAATGAAGTTCGAGAGGTGGGTGGTGACGTGAGCCTCCAATACCTTAGCCAGGTAGGGGAGGAGGGAGATTGGCTTGTAATTGGGATGCTGGATTTGATGGTGGTGAATTTGTCGAGAAAGTATTGATTGAGAGAATTGCGTAGGTCCTTGGTGACCAAAGGCTTGGGCAGAATTCTTTCAGAGTTGGAGAGCTTGTTGACAATAGCAAAGATATCCTTGGATTTGTTATCTGAATGTTCTATTATGCCTGAGAAGTAAGAGGCTTTAGCTTGGGTGAAGCTTTCATATAGTCTGCTCGAGCAGCCGGATAGCAGGGTTTTTCAAGGGGGTCGTAGGCCCTCCTCCATTTCCGTTCCTTTTGGCGGATGGCTAGTTTTTGGGCCCTGAGTTCGTGAGAAAACCTTTTTGAGCGTCCGACTGATGGACGGTTGAAAGTTTTTTTAGTGGGGCATGGGTGTTACTAGCTGCTAAGAGCCCATCCCTTATATTTCCTTTCATTCATTGTCATTCCTTTTTTCTCTCTTCTTTTCCCTCTCCTCCCATCTCTCTGTTTCCACAATCTACCCTTTCTATTCTCCTGGACTGTTTACTCCCCATTTAAGCATTTATTTCATGCACTCACACTCCTTCATACATTTTCTTATCTTATTTACCATGTTCATTCTTTTTCTCTCTCCTCTATATGCCGTTTCACTTCTCTAGCGTTCCATAGCTCACATCCTCTGTTTCAAGTCTTCTACCTGCGTTCTTTTTTCCTCTTTCACCTTCCTCCCTTCTCGTTATTCTCCTTTCCTTCACATCCACTGCCTTCCTCCATTTTTTCTCACCTTAGACTTTCCTTTTCCCTCCCCTCTATTGTTTCCCTTTTTCCCTCCTCCTTTTCTCTTCTTTATTTTATTCCTTCATCTTCTCTTCTATCGCCTTCCTCCTTGTCTCATTGCCCTCCACTGCCCAGGGAATTGTAAACAAAGACATTGTCCAGGCACTAGCAAAATCAAAACTTGAGCAGCCTGTGGAAGACATGTTGGCCCCTCATATCCATGGGTGCTGGTGCCATTGCACCGGCTTCACCATTGCTAGCTATGCCCCTGCTGCAGACAGATCCACCCGGTGCACGTGAATATGTGCTGTCAGCCAGGTGGCTTAGATTCAATAGTGCATGTACGGTGGGTGTCTTTACAGCAGAGATTACTAGTGCATGTGAGGGTATCCTGCCAGCCCCCACAAATCAACTAGCGTATGTGAGTGTATTCTGTTACTAAACACAGATCCACCTGTACGCATGAAAATAGGGCTGGCTGTCCGTGACCGCAGATACTCCAGTGCATAGAAATCTCAGATGCGCAACACTGATTCTCCATTGCACGTGAGAGTGTCCTGTCACCAGACACAAATAAACCAGCTCAGGTGGAGGTGTCTTGTAAGCAGATATAAATCAACAGTGCAAGTGAGGATGTGGTGTCAGGCTACAAATACTTACAGTGGCGGCTTGTGACATTTGAAAGTGGCGGGTTTTAAGGTTGGGGATGAGTGTCCTGGGGCGTGCAACTGTAGCGGGCAAGACCGTCATAAGGGGATTTCGGGGAGAGGGGTCTCCACTCCACCCTCTGGCCTGGGAATATTTTGATAAAAGAGTGGGCAAATGGTGCATTTTCTGCAAATTTGAGAAAGCAGGAAGGTTAATAAAGCAATTGTGAAAGTGTAGTTATGACATCAATAAAGAGATTTCACCTGGACTTCAAAAGCAGACTATTGTGGATCAAAGGCATTGCAGGGCCCTTCTACCATTTCCTTCCCAATGCCTGTTTACACTGCAGCACACTAAAGACAGAGGCCATATGCTGATGACACTTGAACACTTACCGGGCCCTGTATTGCTGTCTATGCCCTGACAAAAGGTTTATATTTATTCCTTGCATTTGGAAGGAGCTGAAGAGCCTTCTTTTGATCAGGCTGCAGGACATTTGTCAGGCCATAACCACTGGGCTCAGGTGGATGCTTAGGATGTAAGCTACTTTGGTGAAGGAAATCCCAGGTGCCTTGACTTTGATGTGCACCCACAACAGTGAAATGAAATAATTGAAATGAAATGAATGAAGCTTATATAGCGCATGACTTACCCTGGGGCATCTCCGCGCTTGCTTAGGGAACCCGTCCTGGTATTCCCCTGTGAGATAACCCTGGCAGGGTATCCACAAGATGAAAGCCAGGCATCCCACCGCGAGGGGCCGTTGTGGAGATTAAGCAAGCTATTGCCCAGAGTCGCAGAGTGTGAACCCGTGAGTCGAGAAGGCACCGGAGGAGTCAGAGGAATTTTTGAGCCCAAGACCTGCCGAGGCGGGGAATTGAACCCTGGTCCAGGGCCGAACTCAAGCTCCAGGTCTGCCGCCTCTAACCCCTGAGCCACACTTCTCCACTGTGGAGTCCACTGTGAAAGGTATATATATCTCTATTCATATGTACAAGCAGCAGACCACACAACTTAAATCAACCACAGTATAGAAATGATGCTATATATATATATATATATATATATATATTTATATATATATATATATATCCAACACGTGACTCCTCTGATCTCTCGGTGTCTCAGCAATCACGCAGCACACCAGCAAACAGGAAGGAGACGGACCACAGCACATCAGCAGAGTTGTTTTATTTGAACAACAGAAAGCAACAGAAAGCAGCTACGCGTTTCTGGCAAGTTGTGCCCTTGTTCACGCTGCAACTAGTACATCAAACTCCATGCTGTTTTATATGCTAATTACACATAGTGACCAACCCCTCACAGTGACATAGTGAGTCATGTGACTTTATAGAAATAAACAACATACTACTGCATTAAAATGACAGTATGTCCAATGGAACATTACCAAAAGACAGAAAAAACATCACTGGTTAAATCCAGATATTGATATACATGATTCAAAAAATTCTCACTGGTTAAATCCATTATAGCATTCATGTATCGCTTAAAACCTGTGTATAATAGAAAATATTCGTTTACTTTAAAAACAGATAAACATCTGTTTAGTGATCAACCATAACAGGGGAATTCTAATATATACAATTCAGGCCTATAAGTGTATTGGTCAAATATACTAGCAGTCGTATGGAAAAGTGCTAAGTGAGTAAAGTGCAACATTTGTAAAAAGTGCATGAGAAAGAAAAGCTAAATCAGCTAAAGTGCAATACCAGTCATTACATCAAGTACGATAAGCAAATATATATTGACAGATGGATAAATAGTCGGTTATAGATTATCCTATCATTTCATGTGTATATGTCACGTACTTTAATAATAATAAATAGTATAAATAGTTAAAATGGAAGGGACCTCGAGCCATATATCAACATCTGGGTTTGAGATAATCATGTATCGATAAATAATGACCTTTCTATTTTCTCGGTCTACCTATACATAAGTCTAAACCTCATATTTACAACCCACAATAATTTACATATGCTTATTTACAGAGTTCGCCTCCATTGTCCTATTCATTAATCATATATGTACAAGAAATAGAAAAATAGAAAAAACAGTAGCAAAATGGTATCAAAATTGTATCAACATCTATAAAATAATTGGAAAAGTAGAAAAGTAGAAAATTACAAAAGTACAAAAAGTGTGTAAGACTCATCATATAAATACATATGTATAAATGTATACAACCTTGATCAATATATACACATAAATACATATACATTCCAAGTACAGACAATTCATTACGGACTTAAATCATTCCAAATTTACAGTTCAGTAGAAAAAGTATATACAGCCCTATATATTATAAAGGTGACAACAATGATGAACAGACCCAAACTCAACCTCAAAATAGGGAACCTAACTAAGAGGGAGAAAGATAATGGGGATTGGTCTGTATTTGTCAATTAGAAGTAGTGAACAGCGACAGGAAATCGATATGGTTATAAGAAATGGTGTAATTCATCTATATTATTCAAACCATTAGGCCAACGTGTATCAAGCTCCAAAATCATCTTAGTTTCAAGTTGTCTCAGACGTGACTCCCTGTCACCTCCTCTAGTCATAGGCGGCACAGACCCTATTACAAAATACTTCAAGCACGAGAGATCTTTATTGTGCACTCTTTTGAAGTGGCGTGCCACCGGGTAGGCAGGGTCACTATGTAAAATAGCGCGCAAATGCTGCAAGATCCTGACATGTACCTGCAGCTTGGTACTACCCACATATTGTAAGCCGCAGGAACATGTCAGGACATATACAGCGAAATCTGTTTTACAGTTAAAGTTGCCCAAGATCTTTCTGGGTTCAGAAGAAAATGGAGTTGAATATTGGGATGTGTTTACTCCAAATCTACAAGCGCGACAGCTCGAACATTTGAAAAAACCCCTCGAGGGTTTTAACCAGGGGGTTTTAGCTTTTAATTCAGGAGCCGGTTTATCTAACACGGATCCCATGCTTTTAGCCCGTCTAAAGGTAATAGTGGGATTGGCTGGTAATCTGGTGTTTAATATATGGTCACTCAGCACTATAGGCCAATTCTTTTTAAAGATTGCTTTCAATTTCCTGTCCTCACTGCTGAAGGCTGTTATCATTCTAGGAACATCTAGTAGAGCGTCGAATGCAGTATTGGTTTCTGGCTCAGGTTGTCGGGAAGGGAACAGACTCTCTCTGGGTCTCAATTTGGATTTTTCGACCGCTTCCTTCAGGATTTTCTCAGAGTAGCCCCTGGCTTTCAATCGCCCCAACAATTCCTCTAAACATTTTTCAAAGTCAGAGGGCAGACTGCAAATTCTTTTTAATCTAAGAATCTCTCCATAGGGAATCCCCACGATGGTGTGTTTTGGGTGCATACTGGCGGCATGTAAGGTCATATTGCCTGCCGTCGCCTTCCTATGGAGTGTGGTCATAAGCCTATTCTCAGAAACATAAATCTCTACATCTAGAAATTGCATTCTACATTGACTGATATTGATGGAAAATTTAAGATTCATGGCATTGTTGTTCATCTCATCAATGAAAGAGATAGCTCCCTCTTTAGGCCCTTTCCACACCATGAATATATCGTCAATATACCGTAGGTAACAGACAACGTGCTCTTTCATGGTGTCACGGTGCGTCGCGGTGAGGACCTGCTCCTCCCACCAGCCCACGTGAAGACACGCATAGCTGGGAGAGAAACAGGCCCCCATCGCTACACCTCTCAATTGCCGGTAGACATCCTTACCAAAGGTGAAAAAGTTGTTGTGCAGGCACCAATTGATTAACCCAAGAATCACTTTATTATGCTCATAAAAAGCCATGGGTCGTTTGTCCAAAAAGTGCTTGGTTGCATGCATACCTTGTTTGTGGTCGATACTCGTGTATAATGATTCCACGTCTAATGATATTAACCACATATCCTCTTCCCAATTTATGCAGGCAATTTTGTCCAAAAAGTCACTGGTGTCACGCACATAGCTAGCAAGGTTTTTCACTATTTCTTGAAGAAAGAAGTCTATATATTGACCAACATTTTCGCTCATGCTGCCGATGGCGGAAACTATTGGCCTCCCAGGCACTGGTGTTATACCTTTGTGTACTTTTGAAATCAAATACAGAGATGGCATTCTTGGGAAGTTGATGTTCATGTATTTGTATTCCTCGCCGGAAATAAGTCCTTCTCTCTTCCATTGTGAAAGCAGTTGTTGTAATTCTCCCTTGGCATGGAGGTATTCTTTCTGATTAGACAACTTGTAGCACAATGGATCAGAAAGTTGTCGCTTGGCCTCTAGGATGTAAGCTTGTTTGGGCCAAATCACAAGATTGCCTCCCTTATCTGATTTTTTTATTACAATCTTGTGATTTTCCCCAAGTTTCTTTATAAGTTTGCCATATTCCCTCCTCATGAATGTAGTTTTTTTCTTTGATTTGGAGTTGGTGTGTTTGTACAATTGTTTAATATCATTTGTCACACAGTCATGGAAGACGTCAATGGCGTCTTTGGGTGTCACAGGCACAAACTTGGATTTACTCTTGAACGGACTTAACCCTGCTCCTTTTTGTAAGACCGATATTTTACTTAGTCTTGCCTGGGTAGGAGCGTCTAAATCCGTCTCAGTATCGTGTGTAGAGGTATTTAAGTCATTGGCGTCAAGAAAAGTGTGCACATCAGAGGCAGATAACAAATTAAGATTGTCAAAAGTAGCGTCATCGCCCATATCATTCACCAGGTCTTTGCTAGATTTCAGTGCAAAATGTTTTTTCAGTTTTAACTTCCTAATGAAAAAGAATAAATCAACCCTAGTCATAGTGTAGTTAAAACTTTGCACGGGACAAAAGTTCAAGCCTAATGACAGTAGTTGTTGCTCTGCCTTGGTTAGTGTTATGTTAGAGAGATTTATAATGGTGTTATCATTTAACGGCGTCTTACCCATGGCTTCTTCTTTTTTGTTTGTGCTTGTGCGCCGTTGGTGCTGTTTGCGCCGCTCTTTTCTCCGCTTGTTTCTCCTTTGTCTGTTCGCAATGACTTCTGCCTTGGTCCTGGTCTTAAAGTCTGTAGCCTCTCCTCTACCACAAAATCCATCTCCTCCTGCAATGTGAGTTTGGTCAGTCCTTCCAAGTTTAAATCCGACCCCATAGAGGAAGAAGTGGTAAGGTTGTCACTTGAATTGCTCATTAGGGAACTTGCATCTGAATCCAGGCTACTCCCTTCTGATGTTTCATCATTAATTGTGTTACCACTACTGTTGTTGCCTTGTGGGTTGATACCTTGTGCGCCTGTAATGGAACTGGTTTGTCTGACAGCGCGCGAACCCACTGTGGTGGAGCTGCCAATGCCCGTTTTCTTTTTTGTGAATGCTTGCCTGCAGAGTCATATTTCCGTGAAAAGGTAAAGATTTTTCCATCACGATAGTCATTTACATCCCGGGTAAATTTGGTAGCTTTTCGAATTTTAATCTTTTCTTCGTGTTTTTTTAGCCTTTCATTCATGGTGTCTGCAAGTTTTTTTATCTCTTCCCCCTCAGCATATGCGGATAATTCATTTTCCAATACTTTAATTTCATCCAGCAACCTAATTCTGTCGTTGGCAGCATATTTAATTAGGATGCAAACCAGATTCATGGAGGCTGCTAGATTGCTCTCCCCCCACTCTTGTAACATGGCAGGGTCTGGCTTTTCAAAACTTGGAGCTAAGAGGATCCGCAACCCACGAGGGACCCGACCCACTTCCTCATACTTGCTCAGGGATTTGTGCTCCCACCACTTGGTGCACTCGAGTTTCTTTAGCTTTTCCAGTTCTTTAAAGATGGTTTTTACGTTTCTTACTTGCTCCGCTTGTGGAGTTCCGCTCTGTTTTCTGGTATTGTCAATTTCGCCGCCTTTATCACTGAACAAATTCAGAGCAGCTTCCTCACGCTGTTTATCCAGCTCGTTAGACATGTTTTGATCAGTTTCTGTGAGGAAAATTAAATTTTGGCCATGTTGTGTTCCCTAGCGCGTACCCCACCGACTCCATGTACCAGCTTAAAGTGCATGTAACTTCCCTCCTGTGCCAGCTATGAAGACGCAAATACATTTGCGTCCACCGTCAACTTGTCCTCTTTCAGAAGCACCATGAATGGATTATATAGCCCGTTCCTAAGTATGCTATGCCAACGTCTTTTTGTAGTACACTTTTCACTTTTTCCTGCTCTAGCCAGAGTAGGCCCTGAATTCCTGCCATCTGAACCTCTTTTGTGGCTCCTGGCTCTGCCCAGGCTACCTCTGTACTCGTGAACTCTGTCCCACACTCAGCGCGGCCCCTCGCGCTCAGCTCAAGCCTGCTTTCTGCCAAGACTGACTATAACCTTCGAGTTATCTGTTTCGCTCCCCGAGAATACATTCCTGCCTACTAGATCCTGTAAACATCCTCTCCAGCTGCAGAGCCAAAGGGCCGACCTGTCTTAATGCAAGTAATTCATAGCCTCCGTTGCCATGTTTCCCTGGAAGGCCCCGTGGCCCCACGCTTCACATGTAGACACTCAGGCGCTTATACACGCATCCACAGTTAGCATAGAACAGCCTTTACCCTAGAGACCTTTCCGCCCAGATAGTATAGTTCCTAAACATCAGATATCAGATATGATAGAAGTACAAGTTGATCTGACATGCCAGACTTCTGTCTCTTTCCGTCAGTGTAAATGTCAAGACCCCTGCACCCCGTCAATCACACGTCATGCAGCTGCGCGCGCATCCAAGCTTCCGATTTCTCCTGACATTGCAACATTCTGTTAGCACCACCCCTTGGTGCCACCCACTTGCGTCACCTATCAGTGACGTTTCTAGCACACACCTCTAGTCCACGCCTAGTTTACGCCTCTTGATGATGTATTGGTATCACGTGTATACTGTTATCTTGTCTTCTCTCAACTGTTACGCCTCTTACATTGAACCTTATGATGTAAATCAAGTATATAAGCTATGTATTGTCAATAAACGACAGCGCGCTCATCTATCCCTTCTGACACCCCTGTGGTGGTCAGAACATGATATCCTGATTCCTTTATGAGGAATAAAACCCTTAGAAACTCTAACACCACGGACTCTGTTTTCTTTCTGATTGAGTTATTATTGATTAAGTACTTACCTGCATAGAAATTAAGAGAGTAAATTAATTATTAGTTTAAATCCGACCCCATAGAGGAAGAAGTGGTAAGGTTGTCACTTGAATTGCTCATTAGGGAACTTGCATCTGAATCCAGGCTACTCCCTTCTGATGTTTCATCATTAATTGTGTTACCACTACTGTTGTTGCCTTGTGGGTTGATACCTTGTGCGCCTGTAATGGAACTGGTTTGTCTGACAGCGCGCGAACCCACTGTGGTGGAGCTGCCAATGCCCGTTTTCTTTTTTGTGAATGCTTGCCTGCAGAGTCATATTTCCGTGAAAAGGTAAAGATTTTTCCATCACGATAGTCATTTGCATCCCGGGTAAATTTGGTAGCTTTTCGAATTTCAATCTTTTCTTCGTGTTTTTTTAGCCTTTCATTCATGGTGTCTGCAAGTTTTTTTATCTCTTCCCCCTCAGCATATGCGGATAATTCATTTTCCAATACTTTAATTTCATCCAGCAACCTAATTCTGTCGTTGGCAGCATATTTAATTAGGATGCAAACCAGATTCATGGAGGCTGCTAGATTGCTCTCCCCCCACTCTTGTAACATGGCAGGGTCTGGCTTTTCAAAACTTGGAGCTAAGAGGATCCGCAACCCACGAGGGACCCGACCCACTTCCTCATACTTGCTCAGGGATTTGTGCTCCCACCACTTGGTGCACTCGAGTTTCTTTAGCTTTTCCAGTTCTATAAAGATGGTTTTTACGTTTCTTACTTGCTCCGCTTGTGGAGTTCCGCTCTGTTTTCTGGTATTGTCAATTTCGCCGCCTTTATCACTGAACAAATTCAGAGCAGCTTCCTCACGCTGTTTATCCAGCTCGTTAGACATGTTTTGATCAGTTTCTGTTGCCGGTGTTCTTTAAGCGCACACACGCGTTATCTCCGTCTTGCACCAGGCAGCCGCCCGGGTTTTCGGTAACGCGCGCGTGTTTAGATTAAGCTGTGTAGACTTCCTCACCTGGAAAGGGCTTCTTTGATTCACCGAGCCGCGAAGGCAGGATCCGCCCTGCAAGCCGCGCCCTTCGACACGGATCACACTGCAGCTCAACCGCCGTCGCTGCACTCGTGAATTATAGTTGTTTGCCGTCCAGGGGGTAGCCGCCGAAAATTCCAAACAGGACGTTTCCAGACAAGATGATTTGAAGGCGGCTTCCACTACTCGAGGAAGGGGTCCGTTACGGAGACAAATCCACCTCCGTTGTTACATCCAACACGTGACTCCTCTGATCTCTCGGTGTCTCAGCAATCACGCAGCACACCAGCAAACAGGAAGGAGACGGACCACAGCACATCAGCAGAGTTGTTTTATTTGAACAACAGAAAGCAACAGAAAGCAGCTACGCGTTTCTGGCAAGTTGTGCCCTTGTTCACGCTGCAACTAGTACATCAAACTCCATGCTGTTTTATATGCTAATTACACATAGTGACCAACCCCTCACAGTGACATAGTGAGTCATGTGACTTTATAGAAATAAACAACATACTACTGCATTAAAATGACAGTATGTCCAATGGAACATTACCAAAAGACAGAAAAAACATCACTGGTTAAATCCAGATATTGATATACATGATATATATATATATATATATATATATATATATATATATATATATATATATATATATATATATATATATATATATATATATATATATATATATATATATATATATATATATATATCTCAAGTTTGCCCGTGACAAATTGGATTATGATTCTGCCCAAATATTTACATTCTCACGTAAATATGATTTTATTAAACGTAAGCACTTCTTGCAAATCCATCAAACCAAAGACAATACCACATCAGACCATCTGAATGAAGAGTGTAGTGACTCCAATCACATCAGGAACAGAAGAATGAGAAGAGTAGAATTATATAAATAGGACGTTTATTCTCAAGGTGAAGAATAACATGCAGCTCCAGTAAAGATACATCAAGAATGACACCAGAGCCCCAGTTACCGTTGCTCAGCCACTGAACATTCCTATTACATACACAAGGTTCTAATTAAAGGAACATGCCATCACTACACATCCTCCTTCTTAACAAAGAAACAAACAAAAATAAAAACAAACAAATAAGAAAACAACAACATAAAATCATTGACAACTCGGACCTAATAATCCGCCATGTATGTTTAGTAAATACCTCACAAACCTATGTGATCAACAAATGAGAACTAAACCAGATCACCCCCAACCATCCCCCCTTTCCAAATTGCTAAAGAGAGAAGAAGAAAAAAAACAAATATCATCCAGCACATATTTCACCAATAAGTGATGACTGAAATTCAAATCTCAATGTTCCGAAAGTAACTCCCACATCTAAAACACACCACATCACTACATTTCTTCCTTTCACTTCCCTCACTAAATTTCTTCCTTACACTACACTCCCACTCCTTCTCACTAAATGTCTTCCTTTCACTACCCTCCCACTCCTTCCTATCACAAAAATCACCATTTCCTCCTGGGGAATTGATTTGCAAATTTGAAGTAAAACGCATCCCAGAAGAACCTTCGTCCCCTGTTGCTGAATCCCTGGCTATTAAAAACATACTAACAAGCTTACACACCAATACAGATCCAAAATAAAATTAGTTCAGCAAAGGATAACAACCTTAATGTAAATGCGAAAGAGAAACAAAAACACTCAAACAACCACTTCGTGAATGACGAATCAGTAAAAATATAAAGACTCAAATAACCACTTCATGAATAATGAGACAGCAAAATTAGGAAAATAGCAAATAGCAAAATTGATAATGCTGCAAGCAATAGATAGGTTCGTTGTTCCAAATAATATAGACAGGTCGATGAGTCAGTAAAAAAAAAGTAAACTGTAAATGAATATACACTTACTAACTCTAAATTAATACTTCATGAAATTCCTGAGCTTTATGAAATTTCTGCATACAGTGAGCGTACTTGGGAACCTATGCAACAACTTAGAAGCAAGTAGTACTTGTACTGGTAATGGTAATACTAATGGTAATACTTGGAGCACAAGAAACCGTTGTAAATAAGGAAACAAATCTCTGCTGTGGAATGAAAACGACAGAGTTTTGTAGTTAGGAAGCAAAAATAAAGAACGTAGTCACCGTTGTATACCGATGAATTTTCTCGAGTTCCAGTTATTCCAGCACCCAAATACGGCAGAATGAGCTTCCTTATAACAATTCCTCAAAGAAAGAATCACCCTTTCGTGAAAACTGAAAAGATCACTTCATGAATGGTGCTTTTATAAAATACTCGCACCTTCCAGCTTCACTTCACACTTAAAGAGAACAAAGTTGGTGTATAGTTAAGTCATGAAGTTAAGTCATGAAATGTTTAACCTCATCGCTTCAAGAATCATTCCTCGGTTCTTCCATTCCCTCAAAAATATGTTACCTCAAGAAACCGGCAATAAAATTGCTCCAAATACCCTTTTTCTTTTTTTTTTTAAATTTGACGTTCCGCTGCTGTTTAAAAAAAAGAATTATCATCGATGTCCACGTTGCTTACATTAGCCTTGCCTTGCCGTGTCTGTGGTGTACGCCTGGTTGTCAGGGAGATTTTGCTCCAGATGGCCGTCGTACGTGACCTTTGACGCAGTGACGTGTGCTCCGACTTCCTTCCTTGAGCGTACAACGTCCGTGCAAAGGCTGACGAAGAGAACTCCAGTACGAGCTCCGGGGATACGTCACAAAGAACTCCTACTCGAGCTCCTGGCGCACGCACAACCACTACGATTTTAAATGTAAGCAGGCCCAACGTTATTGTAAATATATTTATATGACAGCGTGAATTTAGTAAGCGAGCTCCTTTACAACAATGTCACGATGTTAAACAAAAGTTTAAACACTCCAAGTTTGAAGGCAACCACACAAATATTTTCATGGCAATTGCTGCTCATTCTCAAGTTCAAATTGTCTTCACATGCCGCATGCATAAGGTCACGCTTTTACTCACAAAGAAGTATCGTAAACACACTCCTTTTTCCAGTGAAGTGTCGAAATCACAACCGGCCTTCCACAGCTTCCATCAAAATACAGACACAGTCACACCTCCGTTTTCTTAGGCACTTCTGAACTTCCCACAGGTTCTCTTCTTTGTTTTTAAAGACCATCCATGTCGCCAAAATTGTAGTGACTCCAATCACATCAGGAACAGAAGAATGAGAAGAGTAGAATTATATAAATAGGACGTTTATTCTCAAGGTGAAGAATAACATGCAGCTCCAGTAAAGATACATCAAGAATGACACCAGAGCCCCAGTTACCGTTGCTCAGCCACTGAACATTCCTATTACATACACAAGGTTCTAATTAAAGGAACATGCCATCACTACAAAGAGCTTCAAACAGCATCTGCATCCAATGCCAGTCCAATCCAAAGCGATACTGACTTGAAAGACAGAAGTCTGGTGATGCAGGGGAAGACATGGGCGCACTAACAACTTACAATGGGTTCATCTTTCAACCTGAGACCGCGGAACCCCAAACAAGCACCAGACAAAGACGCAACCAAAAGCGGAGGGCAAGAAGGAAAAGCAACAAACACAAGAGACAGGAGACAAGAAAACAACAGGTAGAAGAAAACATGAACAGGAATACTATCACAGTCATCAACCTGTCCAATGTACAACTAGACCAAGCAGAGACACAGCTTTTGTCATTGGATCTTTTTTTCTTCTCTGAGAGTAATTTTGCCCACGCATATGCATTTCTTGCACGAAATACGCAGGGGTGGGCGCTTGCACAGTTTTTGCAAGGATTTTTTGCAAGGAGTTTTTGCAAGGATAGCGCTGGGACGCCACTTGGCTGTGGCAGCTACGCGCTTTATAAATAAAATAACATAACATAACATAACATTACCAGAGATGGCGAGGAAGGGGAAGAGGGCAGCCCAGGGACGCCGCAGTACAGATAAGTGGTTTTTAATTTACTTTTAATTAATGTAGAATTAATTGTTAATGGGGGGTGGAGGTGGGGACTGGCGAACTCCTTCCCTGCGGAAAGCAGAGTAGGCAAATCTCAGCACACTCCGTGGACAGAGCAAAGTTCTCCGTCCGCCACTAGTCAGAAGTAGTCCAGAGATACCATCTGGTGACTCAAAGCCCAAGATCACATGGCTAGCTCTAAAAACAGGTTTCTATAAACGGAGCTCGTGCAGAGCCTGCAAATTTGGCAGCAACACAACTCAATATACATCTATGTTTGGACCCACCATCAATCAACTAAAAAGGGTATACAACTGCTGCACTGAATTTGCAGTATATGTGTAACCTGCACATGCGGCTTAAGATATGTTGGGAGGACGAAATTACAAGTGCATGTAAGGGTCGTCCAAAATTTAAGGGTGATAGTGAACTCGGACACCACTTATCCTGTGGCCAGGCATTTTAAATAGTGCATTATAATGATCTGAGTTGCCTCCAATATTTTGTAATAGGTGCGGTACCTCTATCTAGAAAAGGAGGCAACAGAAGAAATCACTCAGACAATAGGAATCTAAATTCATATTTGAATTAGACACCCGGAAGCCAAATGGGCTGAACACTGGAGAGGAATTTTACAACTTCCTCTGAGGAACAGGCACAATGGTTGGCTCTGGTGAGCGACAGGTAGTTGATATTGTCCTTCTACTAGTCTCTATGTCTGGCATTTTTTATAGCTGAATAAGTATTTATTACAATGCTCCCGTATTAGCAATGTTAATAGGAGAGGGCCCTCCCATGTATCCACTCTGAGTTCAGTAGCAGCATCAACATAGTATTTTTCAATGATTTTAATAACATTGGTGTTTTGGGGATATTTCTTCATAAGATTAGGGCGGTCGATCAGGGCAAGTTGCCTTATTTGAATATGATATAATATACTACTGTCCCTTCCATTCCATATAGACTATGGGGTTTTAGTTTACCACCACTCAAGCACTTTATCACACACTTTAGCACTTTATACATATTTGCACATATGTTATGGTGCATATAGGTTGGTCTATTTTTGAGAAAATTAATGTACTAATGTTGGTTATTATGAGCATTATGTTGCTTTTGTTAGCATAGATATTATCATAGAAGTGTTTGTCATGATGTTATGTTCTAAGTACGGACTCAATGTGTGAAGAATAGGCAAGGCGGCTTTTCAATAAGTGAGAGGCAATATAGCCGATGAGTTTTTTGCACTAGACACTTTATTTAAATCCTTGAAGTGAAATTATGAATTACATAATTCTACTAATGCTACTTTTTAATGTAGCAGTAGCAACTTCTCAAAACTGCTCAATAGGGACCTCTAGGAGCAGCTTGCGGTACTAAACCTAGACATGTAGTGCTCTTGCCTTACTCACTAGGGACCTCTAGAAGGAGCTTGCGGTACTGCACCTAGACATGCAGTGCTCTTGCCTTGCTCACTAGGGACCACTAGGAGCAGCTTTCAATACTGCACCAAGAAATACAATGCTGGTTCCTGGCTCACTACGGAAGCATTTGAAATGCACTAGGTCTGGCATTGCTAAAAGTATAAGCGATTGGTGTTGCATTATTATTTGCAATGCCAAAACCTTAAACTATCAGTACTGAGAGACTGATTGCATTGCAAATGCTTGTTTTAAAATGTATCTCCCATGGAGTATTACCTTGGTAGTGAGCAGCAGCACGCACAGTGCTTGTGTGCCTTCATCTTGTTGTTTTCGTTATCTCTATTATTATAAACAACAAAAGAGTGTCCGCACAGGGAAAAGTAGTATCCAGCACAGGATTTGAGAAGGAAAGGAAATCAACCTATGAGAGAGTCACTTAGGGATTTCTTAAGAAGCCCTAACTCACCACCCTGGGTGGTGACATGCTTCATCATCGGGCCCACCAGGAGAAGCCGAATGCCTCCCTGGTGTGCTACAATGCCAGGTTACTGTGGAGCTGGTTTTTGTGACAATAATGTGCAAAAAAGTGAGTTTAAAAATGCCAGCAGGCTATACCAAGCAAAAAACTTTATTCCGTGGTTAGCTGGGCATAGATTAAAATATATGTGTCGGGAAATTTACCAACTAATGTGTTGGGTGTTTTCCCCTTTAGAGTGGGGTCAACATGTTTCTGCCCTTATGTGTATTGGTTTTACGGGGCTTTCATCAGTACCATGTACTTGTGTACCTCGGTGGTATGGGCACGCTAAGGCCCACCCTTGCCAGAGGACGTGAAAGTTAAAAGTAAGCTGTAAAAATTGGTGCAAAAAAACCAAACCAGAAAAAGTGGTGGTTCACACAGTTTATGCGGAACCTGTGGTTTGTTAGTTAAAAGATCCACACCTCATGGGTCTCAGGAGGGGGGTGGTTGCGACAATGGCACACCGCCCGCAACGCCAAACACCCGCTCGGCACCTAGCGATATCCTCTACCGGACCCCGTGGTTTTCGTTATCTCCCCATTGCTTCTGGCTCCACCCTCTGAACCTTCCTGGGCCCAGCCACTTCCTCACTGTCAGCCTGTGATTGCTTCCAGGAATACAGCTAACAAACTGAAAGCAATCACAGGTAGACAATGAGGAAGGTGCTTGTTTATGATAGTATTCAAATTGCCCTGCAGTGTTTAAGCACTATAAAAAAACAAATCGCTATTATTGTAATAGGACACTGAATAGGCTTCAGGTTTCCAGCTCAGCATGTCTACTGCCGCCTTGTCTGAGATAACATATTGTTTCCAAGAGGCTCTCGTGGCAGCAGGAGTGGGGCTGCCTTGGCACATGAAGTGTACCCACTCAGGAGGGCGGCCACCCTAGTGCCACATTAGCCACAGCAACATGCTATTGGTTGGGACCCTCTGGGAGTCCCCAAAGTCTGGCATGGCCACTCGTCACGTCCGGTGCGTCAGATGGTAGGGGTAAGGTACTTATACTTGCCCCTGCACATCTGGCTTCCATTTTGTGCCTTTTGGTCAAGCTGTCACGCCGTAAATTAACTAACCACATTGGCATATTTTTGGTATGAAATAAACCTGCTGCAAAATGTTTTCCAACAAACATGTCTTGTGTGTTTATTTATTGATGTGCATGCTATGTTCTTCATGTTGGGTGAGTTGCCTATATTTGGCACCATGTGGCTGGTGTCAGGGATGAGCCCAGTTCACCAGCCAGAAAAGTTTAATCTGCCTCCAGGTAATCGCTGCAGGATGAATGAAAGGTGAAACCTGGTCGAGAGACTGGGCCACTTGCGCAGTACGAGACCCCTACCATGAAAGCAGCGGAGCAGAAACAGGCACTGTATAATTAACAATGTCAACAACAAACAAGCATTGAAAATGCACCCGGTCTCGCATTTGCTTGAATTAGAGCTTTGGTGTTTTAAATGACAATGTCTTTTCCCCCATGTATTATGGAGTGTATGATGTGGAATTGTTAGTTGTCGAATTGTGTGGTGTGAGGTGGATTCTTGTAGTGGAATTGTGTGGCATGGTGTGTTTAGTATTTATGTGGTATTGAGAATCTATGTAGGCCATAATTTCTCAGGCCTGGATCATTGGTTTTCTTTGATTTAAAGTGAATCAGATCTGTCTCTGCAGTTTGTTATACACAGACTAGAAAACAAGGACAATTAAAAGAAAAAAACAGCATGCTTCTTACAACTCCCATTACATTGCTCTACCAGTTTGCCTGCACAGTGGAACTTTAATTTGTGAATCATTTAAGGATATTGAAATGCATTTCAATAAAATAAGTACAGAATGCAAAGCTAATAAAAATGACAGGCTGAAAGAAATTAGAAGTGGGCTAATGAGGAATATGTAAATTCATCAGGGTTTTGGAAGGTAGCCACACTGAAAGATGTTGTAACCTGCATATCAAAACTTCAAATGCTAGCTCGGAGAACTCAGCCTTTCGTCTTTTTGAGGTTGAACATTGAGTACTATTACATTGAGTAATAGCAGCACTTTAAATTAACACATTACTCTTGGCATATTTACATGTGCTAACCTTATTTTTTTCATACTTGTAGTGGATGGAATTCCACTGAAATCGATCAAATGTATCCATTTTCTATTACAAACGTAAATGTAAGAATTAAGAATATTTCACGGAATTTAAGAATTCTTGTTAACTGGCCCCTTCTGTTGAGATTATACAGCAACACAGAATACCAGCTGGGCAGGTCTTTACAGGTGTCATTCCAAGGTGAAAAAAATGAAGAGTCTTTTTATTCCATTCTCATCTTTGAGCAAATGAACAGATGCCATGGTGGATTATGTCAAGTAGTTAAATGTGCAAGTGAAACCTTTACTTGTATGACCGAATGCTGGCTCTATAATCTCTGGAGAAAACTTGGGTATGAATATATTCCAGATTAGGTGGTGTAAGAACTGGGGGTTTCTAGTTGGTTGAGGTTGGTACCTTAGGGCAAATCCAGCCGCCACTCTGATTCGTGTTCTCGTCGCCAACTTTCCACTTCCGCGCTTCATCTCGTAGCCGAAACATCTCATCCCGCAACGCAAATAGCCGTCGAATCGCATCAGGCACCTGAGAAGGAAGAAGAAGACCATTACGTAATTCTTTAGAATCAGCTATCACATCATCTGGTTCAAGAACATCGGAATATTTCCAAAAAGCTGACACTACTTCATTAGAAACAAAATCAGTGAAATATAGTTTCTCCCCATCCTCCCATGCCTCAAGCTCTTCCAATAAATCAGCAAGGGGGACAGTATCTTTGTTGACCCGATAAGCAATCTTACAGAGATCAGCCATACGCTCGTCGACAACATAGACTGCGTATCCACTTTCTGTCTGGACGGTCTAGAATCTTGATCTCCTCCTCTCGGGGCAGACGGACCAACGTACGGGGGCGGAGAGTGATCTAATAACGAAAAATCATCATCCGATTTATTAACCCCTTGCGTGCTGATGACAGAACGGTTCCGTCATCAGCATCGGTTGAGCTGTGCTGATGACGGAACCATTCCGTCATGACTCCGCCCGCGCAAGGCGGAGTCAGCACAGGCGGAAAATACGCCCCACACGCAAGGGGTTAAGGACAGGATAAAGAGGCTGTCGAACAGGATATTGGCCAGATATTTGCAACCAACGTTCTTTCTCCTGCTTTTCTTCTAGTTCCTTTGCTTCACGCTTTTTCGCCTTGTGCGCTTTCTCACGCTCACTCTTTTGCTGCTCTTTCTCAATCAGTGCTTGCTCACGCTTCTCACGCTCTCGCACCTCTTTCACCCACATTCGTATACACTCAAACATATCTTGTCTCACTCGTCGCTTACACATCACGTGTCCCTGCAGCAGCCACTCCCAAACGTGATGCTGCAATACCTCCTGGGACATGTATGCACGACATTACAGGCAAAACTGTGGGGTTTTTTTTGTCAGTTCAATGCATGTTTTTCGGTTTGAGGAGAGGCTGAGAGCTGAACTTTTCAACTTTTAAAGCACCTTTCTCCGCACATAAACGAAACTCGCTAATGAAGACCCCTCATCCTACTTAAGGACAATAATGTGCTCAAACCGAAAAACATGCATTGAACTGACAAAAAACCCCCCACAGTTTTTGCCTGTAATGTCGTGCATACATGTCCCAGGAGGTATTGCAGCATCACGTTTGGGAGTGGCTGCTGCAGGGACACGTGATGCAAAATAAAAATCGGACAAAGAAACTTTGCAGGCTGTAATGGTGTTTATGAGCTGCCCAGGAAGAAGGGGCCACAGTGCCTTGAAACGCGTCGGCTAATCTGAAACAGAGGGAAAATATTGGCGAGCTGCACAATACTGCTGGAGAGCATGAGAGAGGTCGAGTTGCTCTTCATATGCTTGGGGCATTTGTTCTGAAATATATATATATATCTATACTACTATTATAAAGAGAGAACACAAACCTTTTGGCAAGGCAAACTCGGGAACCACAGCGCCAATCCACATACCCAATACATTGTTGTAATCCTCAGGGTGTGCAGATGGACATAGGCTATAGAAAATAAAAAAAAACGTAAATTTAAAAATAAAAAAGTAGTGCCCTGAAAGTAGTGCCGGCCGCGACGCTGCGACGTAGCGCTGGCCACAACGTACGTGATGACGAGAAGGAGCGGCGGTGAAGTGAGGAGCGCGGGGAGGAGCGGCAGCTCAGGTGCGTCATGAAGAGGAGGAGCGGCGGTGAAGTGAGGAGCGGCGGTTCAGGTAAGGATCTGGGACACGGGAATTGTTGGGGCGGGAGGGAGCCGGTGCGGGAGGTTGGCCCTGAACAAATGCGGCTGAGGTAAGGCTCAGTCTCTGTGGGCAGCATTTCAGGCTTGCGTGCACTCCCGCCCCAGCCCCCGCCCGCCACGACATTGTCCGGGACACAGACAATGTCGTGGTGGGCCGAGGCCGGGGCGGGAGTGCACGCAAACCTGAAATGCTGCCCCCAGCCCCCTTCTGCCCCAGGCAACGCTGGGGCAGGCTGCTATATTATATATATATCTGTGGCCTCTGCATTTCAGTTCTCTCTCTCTCTCTTGTCTCTCTCTCTCTCGTTACAATCAAATTCACTCCTCCCTGTCTCCTCCTTAGCTCTTTTTTCTGTCTCTCAATCTCCCCTCGAAGCTCTCTCCATTGTTATGTTATGTTATGTTATGTTATGTTAACAAGGTTTTGTATAGCGCTCATACACCCAGAGGTTTCATGGCGCTGACTGACAGATGCATTGGTGGTGGGAGAGTTATGCATAAGCCTGAGTGAACAATCAGGTTTTAAGCTGTTTTCTGAATATCAATAGATTGGTGCAGGAACGGATTTCCAAGGGGAGGGAGTTCCATAGTTTGGAAGCAAGAATGGCAAACCTGCCACCTCCCTGGTGTTGGAGCTTGTAAGGGGGATATGATCAGGAAATTCTGATTGGCAGACCGGAGGTTACGGGAGGGAGTGTATCATAGGCAGAATGTTGTTGATGAATTGGGGGCTGCGGGCGTGAAGGGATTTGAAGATGAGCAGGCCGTTTTGAATGTGACTCATTGGGAAATGGGGAGCCAGTGAAGTTGTTTAACAGGGTCCTTGCTGACTGCCAGCGTGGCAGTGGATGAATCAATCTGGCAGCCTGGTTTTGAGCCATCTGGAGGCGCTTGCTGAGAGCGAGAGGGAGACCCAGGTAGATAGAGTTAGCGTAATCCAGGTGTGACAATACGATAGCTATTACCACCTGGATCAGGGCTGGCTGGGTTAGCATCCAACTAATCTTCCTAATCTTGCGGAGCTGGAAAAAACATGTGGACACTACCGTGCTCACTTGGGGTTTTAGTGACAGATTTTTGTCAATGGACACGACCAGGCTTTTGACCAAGGTGGAGGGAGTGGGAGGGGAGCCAAGTTTTAGTGGCCAATAGTGCAGGCCCCAGAATAGGTGGCTTTTGCCATTGTGGACTATTTCGGTCTTGCCGGGGTTTAATTTCAGCTGGTTGGAGTCCATCCAATGGCGGATGTGTAGCATAGTGCTCTGAAACTCCTGGATGGATTTGGGGGAGTTATCAATAGTGAAGATGAGTTGAAGATTGTCGGCATAGTTGAATGTGACGGCTTTGAATGCTTTGAGGTACTGAATCAGGGAAGTATGTATAGGCTGAACAAAAGGGGAGAAAGCGAGTAGCCTTGGGAGACCCCACAGGAAGTGTGGAGTTTGGGGTCTGAGAAGGGATCCAGGCGGACGGCTTGGGTACGATCACTGAGGAAGGACCTGATCCAGCTGTAGGCTGAGTTGTAGATGCCGGCCTGTTTGACACGGTCGAGGAGAATGCTATGATCGACCGTGTCAAACGCTGCCGAGAGGTCTAATAGGACGAGGGCCTGGGGGATTCCTCTATCTGCATTGTGGCAGAGAGAGGCCAAGACGGCAGTTATGACTGTCTCGTGGAGTGAGCGGGTCAAAATCCAGCTTGGAAGGGGTCCAGAAAGTTGGTTTGTTCAATGAAGTTCGAGAGGTGGGTGGTGACGTGAGCCTCCAATACCTTAGCCAGGTAGGGGAGGAGGGAGATTGGCTTGTAATTGGGATGCTGGATTTGATGGTGGTGAATTTGTCAAGAAAGTATTGATTGAGAGAATTGCGTAGGTCCTTGGTGACCAAAGGCTTGGGCAGAATTCTTTCAGAGTTGGAGAGCTTGTTGACAATAGCAAAGATATCCTTGGATTTGTTATCTGAATGTTCTATTATGCCTGAGAAGTAAGAGGCTTTAGCTTGGGTGAAACTTTCATATAGTCTGCTCGAGCAGCCGGATAGCAGGGTTTTTCAAGGGGGTCGTAGGCCCTCCTCCATTTCCGTTCCTTTTGGCGGATGGCTAGTTTTTGGGCCCTGAGTTCGTGAGAAAACATTTTTGAGCGTCCGACTGATGGACGGTTGAAAGTTTTTTTAGTGGGGCATGGGTGTTACTAGCTGCTAAGAGCCCATCCCTTATATTTCCTTTCATTCATTGTCATTCCTTTTTTCTCTCTTCTTTTCCCTCTCCTCCCATCTCTCTGTTTCCACAATCTACCCTTTCTATTCTCCTGGACTGTTTACTCCCCATTTAAGCATTTATTTCATGCACTCACACTCCTTCATACATTTTCTTATCTTATTTACCATGTTCATTCTTTTTCTCTCTCCTCTATATGCCGTTTCACTTCTCTAGCGTTCCATAGCTCACATCCTCTGTTTCAAGTCTTCAACCTGCGTTCTTTTTTCCTCTTTCACCTTCCTCCCTTCTCGTTATTCTCCTTTCCTTCACATCCACTGCCTTCCTCCATTTTTTCTCACCTTAGACTTTCCTTTTCCCTCCCCTCTATTGTTTCCCTTTCTCTCTCCTCCTTTTCTCTTCTTTATTTTATTCCTTCATCTTCTCTTCTATCGCCTTCCTCCTTGTCTCATTGCCCTCCACTGCCCAGGGAATTGTAAACAAAGACATTGTCCAGGCACTAGCAAAATCAAAACTTGAGCAGCCTGTGGAAGACATGTTGGCCCCTCACATCCATGGGTGCTGGTGCCATTGCACCGGCTGCACCATTGCTAGCTATGCCCCTGCTGCAGACAGATCCACCCGGTGCACGTGAATATGTGCTGTCAGCCAGGTGGCTTAGATTCAATAGTGCATGTACGGTGGGTGTCTTTACAGCAGAGATTACTAGTGCATCTGAGGGTATCCTGCCAGCCCCCACAAATCAACTAGCGTATGTGAGTGTATTCTGTTACTAAACACAGATCCACCTGTACGCATGAAAATAGGGCTGGCTGTCCGTGACCGCAGATACTCCAGTGCATAGAAGTCTCAGATGCGCAACACTGATTCTCCATTGCACGTGAGAGTGTCCTGTCACCAGACACAAATAAACCAGCTCAGGTGGAGGTGTCTTGTAAGCAGATATAAATCAACAGTGCAAGTGAGGATGTGGTGTCAGGCTTCAAATACTTATAGTGGCGGCTTGTGACATTTGAAAGTGGCGGGTGGTAAGGTTGGGGATGAGTGTCCTGGGACGTGCAACTGTAGCGGGCAAGACCGTCATAAGGGGATTTCGGGGAGAGGGGTCTCCACTCCACCCTCTGGCCTGGGAATATTTTGATAAAAGAGTGGGCAAATGGTGCATTTTCTGCAAATTTGAGAAAGCAGGAAGGTTAATAAAGCAATTGTGAAAGTGTAGTTATGACATCAATAAAGAGATTTCACCTGGACTTCAAAAGCAGACTATTGTGGATCAAAGGCAATGCAGGGTCCTTCTACCATTTCCTTCCCAATGCCTGTTTACACTGCAGCACACTAAAGACAGAGGCCATATGCTGATGACACTTGAACACTTACCGGGCCCTGTATTGCTGTCTATGCCCTGACAAAAGGTTTCTATTTATTCCTTGCATTTGGAAGGAGCTGAAGAGCCTTCTTTTGATCAGGCTGCAGGACATTTGTCAGGCCATAACCACTGGGCTCAGGTGGATGCTTAGGATGTAAGCTACTTTGGTGAAGGAAATCCCAGGTGCCTTGACTTTGATGTGCACCCACAATAGTGAAATGAAATAAATGAAATGAAATGAATGAAGCTTATATAGCGCATGACTTACCCTGGGGCATCTCCGCGCTTGCTTAGGGAACCCGTCCTGGTATTCCCCTGAGAGATAACCCTGGCAGGGTATCCACAAGATGAAAGCCAGGCATCCCACCGCGAGGGGCCGTTGTGGAGATTAAGCAAGCTATTGCCCAGAGTCGCAGAGTGTGAACCCGTGAGTCGAGAAGGCACCGGAGGTGTCAGAGGAATTTTTGAGCCCAAGACCCGCCGAGGCGGGGAATTGAACCCTGGTCCAGGGCCGAACTCAAGCTCCAGGTCTGCCGCCTCTAACCCCTGAGCCACACTTCTCCACTGTGGAGTCCACTGTGAAAGGTATATATATCTCTATTCATATGTACAAGCAGCAGACCACACAACTTAAATCAACCACAGTATAGAAATGATGCTATATATATATATATATATATATATATATATATATATATATATATATATATATATATATATATATATATATATATATATATATATATATATATATATATATATATTACCTACTGGCTATCGCCAGTAGGTATATATAGTTAGGATTAATTCCCTATGGGATTTCTGAAAATTCTATGTCTAATAACTTTGGCGTTTGTGGACGGAATCGGCTGAAATTTTCAGGACAATGGCACATTTTGTTTCTGAGCAGCCCCTGAAAATTTGGTGGGGTTTCGTCAAGGGGGGGCTGAGAAAAAAGGGGGGTCCCAAAACGCGTTTTTTACATTGAGTTTTCCATAGGGCGGTTGGCCTCACTTTTAGCTCGAACGGCTGAATGGATTTGCACGAAACTTGGCAAAATTGTAGGGACTGGTAGCCCGATGTGCCTTTGCTAGGTCTCAATATATGTGCTTCAGTGGATTTTGAGAAATTAACGTTTAAATCAAGATATATATCTGTAACAGCGCTCCGGGCAGCGATCCGGTCCGCTTACTTTTCGCGTTTCGGAACTTTGCGCGCAGAAAGCTGATTGGCTCTCCGGTGTCTGTCAACATTCTAAACAGTCCGGAGCGGCCGCCATCTTGTCTCTCGGTAGGATCGAGAGAGAAGAAGAGGTGAAAAACGAAAGGGGAATTTAATGAAAGGGGGCAAGGTATCCCCCTCTTGACCCCCTAGGAATGTTGTTGGGGTTATTAAAGGGTCCCGTGGGGAAAAGGAAAAAAAAATGATTTTTCACGGTAGAAGCGCTTCACGGGCCGCGAACTGGGCCGCAAACTGGTAGCGAAACGGGAATTCGCCATTTTGTGCTTCGTTAATTAAATTACTAGGTATAAGGGGGTGCGGGAGACGTATCCTAATCCCCTATGTTTCCTGAGGGTGGCTGAGGAGGCTGATATATGTTGATACATCTCTTCCAGCGGCTGTGCGTGAGCTTTTTTTTATTTTGCTGCGTGACAGTCCGGAGCGGCCGCCATCTTGTCTCTCGGTAGGATCGAGAGAGAAAAAGAGGTGAAAAACTAAGGGGGAATTTAATGAAAGGGGGCAAGGTATCCCCCTCTTGACCCCCTAGGAATGTTGTTGGGGTTATTAAAGGGTCCTGTGGGGAAAAGAAAAGAAAAAAAGATTTTTCACGGTAGAAGCGCTTCACGGGCCGCGAACTGGGCCGCAAACTGGTAGCGAACGGGGATTCGCCATTTTGTGCTTCGTTAATTAAATTACTAGGTATAAGGGGGTGCGGGAGACATATCCTAATCCCCTATGTTTCCTGAGGGTGGCTGAGGAGGCTCATATATGTTGATACATCTCTTCCAGCGGCTGCGCCATCTTGCCTTTTTTCCAATGCCACAATTTTGTCGTGCACGGCAGCCATTTTAGATGCCAGGCTGGTCCCAGGCTATCACCTACCCCTGCGGATGTAGTTTATGGCCCCAGCTGTAGAGAATTCAGACATGCCAACCCTCCTGATTCAGGCGTGTGACTACTGATTTCAGTGCTAGTCTCCCGCCTCCCGATTTCTGCAAGCAAAAACCCGGGGGCATATTACGAACAACTAGCGATAATTTTTGTCTCTAACTTGTTTAGAGACAAAAATTATCGCCGCACATCGGCGATTTTTATCGCAGATAAACCTTGCTATTATCGCAGAAAAGTCAGCGATATTCATGTATTATCGAGCAAATGCTCTTAGCCATGTTATCCACCTCCCATTGGATAACATGGCTAAGAACTGCTCAGGGCAGGTGTTAGATTTTGGAGATATTCGCGCTTAGCGCGAATATCTCCAAAAGTTGGTAATAGAAGATAGCGATGTTAGGGACTGTTTCCAGTCGCTAACATCTTGGTACGCCACTTTGCATGTCATTAGTGATAAGTATCACTGACATGCAAAGCGGGGCCCAAGATGGTCGCTATCTCCTTTTAGCTGTCACTAACTGGTGTTAGCGACAGCTTGGTAGTAGGGAGATAATTTTATCTCCGCTTTCATGGCTTTTAAAGCCAAAAAAGCGGAGATAAACCCCCTTGATAATATGCCCCACGATTCCTTGGGTGTTTCAGCTGACAGGGCTTGGTATTGTGTTACATGGTAATTTTTTCAGGAAACGTCAGAGGGTCGATGCAGGGGTTCTAGAAGAGGTGATAAACCATTTAAGCCTCATGAACAAGCGCATGGTCTTTTAAAGATTTGTGAAGTACTCGGGGCGGCGGTGTGTGTGTGCCCTCTTTTAGGAGCGGGCGGGGGGGCACTGCCAGCAACTTGCCAGGTCAGGTAGTGTTCAACACGTGCATCACCCTTTCTCTGCCTGCTATTGCGCTCCATGCTTCGGAAAGGTAAGAAAAAGAACGTGCATTTGAGTTTGAAATGTCCGATCCTGCAGCAGCACACTTCCAAAGCCCACACATGACAATAACCCGATTCAAGGCCCCATTCACCCGTTTTTAAAAAAATAGATAACACTCCAACAAAGTAAGATTATAAAACTTTATTAACTATTAACTATAACGAACGGAACAAAAACTAAAAACATTTAAACATTTTTCAACACAAAAAGCAACAATGGTTAGAAGCTGTCTTTTGTGCGAATAGTCCCAAGGCAGCACAACGTGCAGAGTTCTGGACGGCACCCAGGTGATGTCTCCTGGGTGCCGCACTGGTTTTGGGATCCTACAATGCAGCACAGAAAAACAGCGTGGGGCGTCCCGGGTGGTGCGGGGGGAGGCCTCGTCAGTAGCGGTCTGTTGTGCGAATAGTCCCAAGGCAGCAGAACGCGTTGAGATGTTGATGGGACTGTGTCCAGTGTCACATGGCTGACACAACATGTACGACAGGCACCCAGGTGATGTCCAGTAAACTGCCGCACTGGTTTTGGTATCCTACAATGCTGCTCCGAAAATTGGCGTGCGGCGGCCCGGGGGTGGGGGAGGCGGCGTGAACGGGCCTCCCCAGGTGGCGGCCATCTAGCTGAATTGCGCCCGCTCTTGCGGCTACAGCGTCTCGCTCACCATGTTGTTGAGTTGCTCCCACTCTTGCAGTGCAGCGATAGGCGGCTGCCACATGGCTCTTAAAATGGCGGACGGCTCCTCGGTTTTGGGCCTGGTCCACTGAAATGGCCCTGGGACACCTTGGAACTCGGACGCTTGCCTGCTAGGGCTTGGGCTCCATTCTCGAAAAGCGTCCCCTCAGCCGTGAAGATTCTACAAAAGTCTTGGGGGCCCCCGACTCCCGCAGGCTTCCGGTGGGGAGCGGCTGCCATGATTGCTCGCGGAATGACCACGACGGAGCCACAAGATGGTGGTGCTCTCATGCTGACGCCAGCTTCAGTCTGAATGATCCAGAAACAAGGTGGGGCTTTCATCGTTTGGGAAAAAAAAATGTTCTAAACCAATGAAAAGTGTTATTTTTAGGTCATATGACCAAGCCTTCCATCTTTAGAAAACCAAAAGTAAAATGAACCAATGAAAAGTTTTATAAACAAGTCACATGACCTGTTATGCGGCATAGGGCTACAAAAAGCGTAGAAAATCCGTTGGCACGTGAGGCGGCGTCAGTAGCGGACCGATGTGCGAATAGGCCGAAGGCAGCACAACGCGCCGAGATTCGGATGGCACCGAGGTGGTGTCCAGCAAATTGCCGCACTGGTGTGGCCATCCTACAATGCTGCGCCGAAAGACGGCGTGTCCAGCTGAGTTGCGGTCACTGTTGCGGTACAGTGACTCGAACGCGCCGAGATTCGGATGGCACCGAGGTGGTGTCCAGCAAATTGCCGCACTGGTGTGGCCATCCTACAATGCTGCGCCGAAAGACGGCGTGTCCAGCTGAGTTGCGGTCACTGTTGCGGTACAGTGACTCGAACGCGCCGAGATCCGGATGGCACCGAGGTGGTGTCCAGCAAATTGCCGCACTGGTGTGGCCATCCTACAATGCTGCGCCGAAAGATGGCGTGTCCAGCTGAGTTGCGGTCACTCATGCGGTACAGTGAGTCGAACGCGCCGAGATCTGGATGGCCCCGATGTTGTGTCCAGCAAGTTGCCGCACTGGTGTGGCCATCCTACAATGCTGCGCCGAAAGTCGGCGTGGGGTGCCCCGTTGGCTTATGAGGTGATGTCAGTAGTGGACTGATGTGTGAATAGGTCGGAACCAGCACAAGGCGCCAAGATCCGAATGGCAAGTCCTGGATGTTGAGTGCCTCAGTTGAGAGTTCTGAGCAGTGCTTGTAAGACTGTCTGAAGCTTATTTGCACCTGCTGCAGCTTCACTATTGCCCTGGTGTGGCCAAAGGTGGCACATGACATAGGCGGCCGGCTCCCGAGGTCCGGCGGAACTTTTTTCCTTTTCCTTTCTGCTTCTTTTCCTACAATCCGTTTCATCTGAAGACACGACCAGGTCCCTGAATGTGTGCAGCGGGACGCTATTGATTGAATGAAAATGGCGGCTTGACACAAAGCTGACTCAAGCGTTACTGTTGATGCTATACAGACAAAAATTGGTTTTCAGTTTGTACATTCTTCAGGTTTTTTTTTTCCATCCAAGTCTGATTGAGAGTTTGTAGAAAAATGGCTTCAGATTTTCCACATACTACTCTTCAACATTCTTCCTAAATGTAACAATGTGAAACTCACTAGGAGAATGGCTGTTTCTGTTTCCTTTCAAAATGATGCCAACAATATTTTCTGAATGGAAGACACCATCTTGTAGCATAAAGGGACGAAAGGGGTTCTGGTCTGGCCGATGGTTGGTGGAGACATTTTGACTATATCTTGGACCTGCCCGGCCTCGCCCAAAATGGCGCCGGTATAAATGGGACTCGTAACTCCTTGCCCGCAAATGTATATCTAGAAAATGTTATTGTAAGTGGCCGTGTCGTATTTTAATTACAAAATGTACGTCCACCGATTCCGCAACTGTTAGACACCTTTGTTCTTGCAACCTAATGGCCCGCTCGTTACGTTCTTCTACAGTGTAAATGTCTCCTCATCATATACGATTTCAGTTTGCTCCGTGGCCGGCCCACGTGGTTATAGGCCCGTATTTGTATACTGACATTTTCACAATAAAGGTTTTTAAAACAAAACACGGTAGTAGTATTTACATTGGTAAAGTTTTTACTTTTAGTCACTGTTTTCGAATCAGTAAAGGCAAGTGAAATAAAGCAGTCCAATTACATGACGGATAAAAGGTATAATATGTAGGAACGCAGTAAAGATAAATGCTTAATAGCAGTTGTGTTTTTCATGTCTGCAATATAAAGTGATCGATAAGAATCTGATAATCAGGCGTATCGGCGACTAAGATAGCAGGCCGAATCTCTTTTACTCAACGGCTCCGTCATGGAAGGAAGAAACGCCCTTTTTCTCGAAAAAGGAATATATTTTACTTACAAGACAGTTGTAAATTTTCCGGGAAAGTACATTAGCCTGGAATATTATAACATATGTTTGAAAAAAAAATATTGTTCGAAAACAATAAAAAGCGTAATTTTTAGGTCATATGACCAAGCTTTTCATCATTAAATTAACAAAAGTAAAATGAATCAATGAAAAGTTTTATTAACAAGTCACATGTCCTGTTATGCTTACGTTACGCGCTGCGCGCCGCGCCTCGGATCACTTCCGGGTGCGGTAACGCGGCGTGTCATATAACGCATTACGCGACAACGTAGGTCAAGAATATAGTCAAAATGTCTCCACCAACCAGCGTTCGGAACACAACTCCTTTCAGCAGTCCAAAAAGTTCTGTTAAATGACAACAGAGGGGACAGGCAACAAGAACCATCAGTCAAAGAGGGGAGGGCAAGTTCTTCTCTTCCGGGTCATGTTGGGGCGCTACCGGAACTGATCGAATTGGTAGTCTACAGTGTTTCTGGATGTTTCACACTAAAGCTGGCGTCAGCATGAGACCACTACCATCTCGTAGCTCCGTCGTGGCCATTCCACGAGCAATCATGGCAGCCGCTCCCCACCAGAAGCCTGCGGGAGTCGGAGGCCCCCAAGACTTTTGTAGAATCTTCACGGCTGAGGGGACCCTTTTCGAGAATGGGACCCAAGCCCTATCAGGGAAGCGTCCGAGTTCAAAGGTGTCCCAGGGCCATTTTAGTGGACCAGGCCCAAAACCGAAGAGCCGGCCGCCATTTTGAGAGTCCTGTGGCAGCCGCCTATCGCTGCACCGCAAGAGTGGGCGCAATTCAGCTGGATGGTGGGCAAGACGCTGTAGCCGCAAGAGTGGGCGCAACTCAGCTAGATGGGACAAGGTTCAGAATTGAAGAGTCATCAAAAGGCAAAAAGTTCCGCCGGATCCCGGGAGCCGGCCGCCTATGTCGGGGGCGATCTCAGGCTACACCAGTGCTATAAGACTTGGGGAGGGTGTCGGAGCCAAGCGTCTTCTCCGAGTCCATGGCCATCACACCGCCCCTCAGGGGCCTCCGTCAAGCTGTTTAGGAAGGTAACATATCACATTGTTTTCTAATGCAGTCAGGTCCACAAACGACACTCACTTACTTTGAGAATAGTGAAGCTGCAGTAGGTGGAAATAAGCTTCAGACAGTGTTACAAGCGCTGCTCAGAACTCTTAACTATGGCACCCAACATCCAGAACTTATGCTATTTGAGAATGGCAGTGACATCGAAGCATCTCAGGGACCAAAACCATTAACGTACTTTCACGTATGAAAATCTTACTTGGGGAGGGGGCAGGAGAGAAGCGCCCCCTCCCAGTCAGCGCCACCACACCGTATGTTGAAAATTTGAAGCCATCGTTCTACAAAGTCAACCAAACTTGGATTAAAAATCTAGAAAAATGTACAAACTGAAAACCAGTTTTGGTCTGCATAGCATCAGTAGCAACGCTTGAGTCAGCTTTGTGTCAAGCCGCAAATTTGATTCAACAAAGCACAGACATTGAAAAAGGCTCAAATTCAGAACTCTAAACTATGGCACCCAAAATCCAGGAGCTTGCCATCCGGATCTTGGAGCCTTGTGCTGCTTTCGATCTATTCACACATCGGTCCACTACTGACATCATCTTATAAACCAACGTTATGTAAATAGTTTTTTAATAAAATGTTTTACCCTGTTTCTTTGCTGGTGTGTTGTCTATATTTTTAATATTTGCATAGGGTTTGTCGTTATTTTGTGCGGGATGGGTGATGGAGCCGAGCTGTCTTGCAGCCCTCATGGTGTGGAGCTCAGTTCATCTCACTATTTTCGTATTTCTCATGAAGGGTTGTTCCTAATATTTCTATTTTAGCGAGGTCAAAAAGAGATCCAATTAGTGGCCTACTGATTTTGCTCGATTACTTTTATTTTTTTTACACGATTTTTCACTATCTGCAAAGACTAAACAGAGTATTGCGACTTTGTGCTTGTTTGTAAATAGAGAATGATCCAAAGAGAACCAATTCTAAAACAGTAAATGCTTGGACAACAATCAATCAAATGGAGAGACAAGCAGCCACGACGGATTACAACGGGGGTAAAGGCCTGCGTTAACTACCCTTCAGTATCTGCAAAGAGAGAGTACTACTAAGACAAAAGAGAGGAGGGGGTGCAGCGTTCAAAGCACATCAGCGTGCATAAATACGAAAATGTTTTTATTTATCACGTACTTGACATTTTTAAGCTTTTCATATTTGCTATTAAAAAACCAATGAAATTCACAGAAAAAACCATAGGTTATAGTGGATATATAGTTAGGAATTTGCATTTACAAAACCTTGAAAATTCAATGAAAAAACCATTGGTTTTAGGCCATATATAGTTAGGGATTTGCATTTACAAAACCTTATTTTACTCGCATAAAACCATTGAAATTCCATATATAGTTATAAGCGCTAACTATATATCGCGCACCCGCAATCCACTGCTGATGATGTCACATATTACATCATTCATGACATGGTTAGTGACATCACTGATGACATCTCAAATGACATCACTGATGACATCACTGAAAACATCTCATTTGACATGACTGATAACATCACTGATGATATCATTCATGTGATAATACGATGAACCTCTTCAGACTCTAATATAACCTTAGATACAATCAGTGTAAACAGACACTCACAGACTGTCACTCATCCATGGAGTTACTCACACACCTAGTCAGTCATGCAAAGAATCAATCACACCTCCATTTCCTCAAATATACAGGTATACAAACTTTACTTATTCAAACATATACTAACACATATTTACTCTCTTATACAATCCCTGATACAAGTTCACAATGATCCATACAGCCACTCACACATTCACTGGCTCTTATGCACAGTTATTTATATATGTCAACTCTCACATGTACTGTGTTTTACATATGTACTTACTTTGACATGTAGCACTGAGATATCCATTCACTCACCAATACACTCATGCACACAGTCAACCGCCCATACAGCTGTTTCCACATGCACTTTTGAAACAATACATCTAGTGAATCAACTGCTCACACATCTATGCACAGAGTCACACACCTCCCAGCTACCCACACGCACACTCAGTATTCCATACAAATACTTGGGCAACCAATCAATAACCCATATAGTTACTCATATAGCTACTTATCAACACATGGAACAGTTTACAGAACAACAGACATAATGATGCACAAATTAAGACAGTTTAGTCATTAACCCATGCACTCAGTGAGACACATTTAATCACTCACTCATACAGTCAGTCATGCACCTACTAAATCCTTCATCCAGACACTTATATATCCACTCATTCTTCAATATGTAAGAGATATTTTAACTTTACAGAAACATACAGTCACTGGATGATGTCATCAGTGATGTCATCAGTGATGTCATTTGAGATGTCATCAGTGATGTCATCAGTGATGTCACTAACCATGTCATGAATGATGTAATATGTGACATCATCAGCAGTGGATTGCGGGTGCGCGATATATAGTTAGCGCTTATAACTATGTATGGAATTTCAATGGTTTTATGCGAGTAAAATAAGGTTTTGTAAATGCAAATCCCTAACTATATATGGCCTAAAACCAATGGTTTTTTCATTGAATATATATATATATATATATATATATATATATATATATATATAAATCCATCAAACCAAAGACAATACCACATCAGACCATCTGAATGAAGAGCTTCAAACAGCATCTGCATCCAATGCCAGTCCAATCCAAAGCGATACTGACTTGAAAGACAGAAGTCTGGTGATGCAGGGGAAGACATGGGCGCACTAACAACTTACAATGGGTTCATCTTTCAACCTGAGACCGCGGAACCCCAAACAAGCACCAGACAAAGACGCAACCAAAAGCGGAGGGCAAGAAGGAAAAGCAACAAACACAAGAGACAGGAGACAAGAAAACAACAGGTAGAAGAAAACATGAACAGGAATACTATCACAGTCATCAACCTGTCCAATGTACAACTAGACCAAGCAGAGACACAGCTTTTGTCATTGGATCTTTTTTTCTTCTCTGAGAGTAATTTTGCCCACGCATATGCATTTCTTGCACGAAATACGCAGGGGTGGGCGCTTGCACAGTTTTTGCAAGGATTTTTTGCAAGGATTTTTTGCAAGGATAGCGCTGGGACGCCACTTGGCTGTGGCAGCTATGCGCTTTATAAATAAAATAACATAACATAACATAACATTACCAGAGATGGCGAGGAAGGGGAAGAGGGCAGCCCAGGGACGCCGCAGTACAGATAAGTGGTTTTTAATTTACTTTTAATTAATGTAGAATTAATTGTTAATGGGGGGTGGAGGTGGGGACTGGCGAACTCCTTCCCTGCGGAAAGCAGAGTAGGCAAATCTCAGCACACTCCGTGGACAGAGCGGAGTTCTCCGTCCACCACTAGTCAGAAGTAGTCCAGAGATACCATCTGGTGACTCAAAGCCCAAGATCACATGGCTAGCACTAAAAACAGGTTTCTATAAATGGAGCTCGTGCAGAGCCTGCAAATTTGGCAGCAACACAACTCAATATACATCTATGTTTGGACCCACCATCAATCAACTAAAAAGGGTATACAACTGCTGCACTGAATTTGCAGTATATGTGTAACCTGCACATGCGGCTTAAGATATGTTGGGAGGACGAAATTACAAGTGCATGTAAGGGTCGTCCAAAATTTAAGGGTGATAGTGAACTCGGACACCACTTATCCTGTGGCCAGGCATTTTAAATAGTGCTTTATAATGATCTGAGTTGCCTCCAATATTTTGTAATAGGTGCGGTACCTCTATCTAGAAAAGGAGGCAACAGAAGAAATCACTCAGACAATTGGAATCTAAATTCATATTTGAATTAGACACCCGGAAGCCAAATGGGCTGAACACTGGAAAGGAATTTTACAACTTCCTCTGAGGAACAGGCACAATGGTTGGCTCTGGTGAGTGACAGGTAGTTGATATTGTCCTTCTACTAGTCTCTATGTCTGGCATTTTTTATAGCTGAATAAGTATTTATTACAATGCTCCCGTATTAGCAATGTTAATAGGAGAGGGCCCTTCCTTGTATCCACTCTGAGTTCAGTAGCAGCATCAACATAGTATTTTTCAATGATTTTAATAACATTGGTGTTTTGGGGATATTTCTTCATAAGATTAGGGCGGTCGATCAGGGCAAGTTGCCTTATTTGAATATGATATAATATACTACTGTCCCTTCCATTCCATATAGACTATGGGGTTTTAGTTTACCACCACTCAAGCACTTTATCACACACTTTAGCACTTTATACATATTTGCACATATGTTACGGTGCATATAGGTTGGTCTATTTTTGAGAAAATGAATGTACTAATGTTGGTTATTATGAGCATTATGTTGCTTTTGTTAGCATAGATATTATCATAGAAGTGTTTGTCATGATGTTATGTTCTAAGTACGGACTCAATGTGTGAAGAATAGGCAAGGCGGCTTTTCAATAAGTGAGAGGCAATATAGCCGATGAGTTTTTTGCACTAGACACTTTATTTAAATCCTTGAAGTGAAATTATGAATTACATAATTCTACTAATGCTACTTTTTAATGTAGCAGTAGCAACTTCTCAAAACTGCTCAATAGGGACCTCTAGGAGCAGCTTGCGGTACTGCACCTAGACATGTAGTGCTCTTGCCTTACTCACTAGGGACCTCTAGAAGGAGCTTGCGGTACTGCACCTAGACATGCAGTGCTCTTGCCTAGCTCACTAGGGACCACTAGGAGCAGCTTTCAATACTGCACCAAGCAATACAATGCTGGTTCCTGGCTCACTACGGAAGCATTTGAAATGCACTAGGTCTGGCATTGCTAAAAGTATAAGCGATTGGTGTTGCATTATTATTTGCAATGCCAAAACCTTAAACTATCAGTACTGAGAGACTGATTGCATTGCAAATGCTTGTTTTAAAATGTATCTCCCATGGAGTATTACCTTGGTAGTGAGCAGCAGCACGCACAGTGCTTGTGTGGCTTCATCTTGTTGTTTTCGTTATCTCTATTATTATAAACAACAAAAGAGTGTCCGCACAGGGAAAAGTAGTATCCAGCACAGGATTTGAGAAGGAAAGGAAATCAACCTATGAGAGAGTCACTTAGGGATTTCTTAAGAAGCCCTCACTCACCACCCTGGGTGGTGACATGCTTCATCATCGGGCCCACCAGGAGAAGCCGAATGCCTCCCTGGTGTGCTACAATGCCAGGTTACTGTGGAGCTGGTTTTTGTGACAATAATGTGCAAAAAAGTGAGTTTAAAAATGCCAGCAGGCTATACCAAGCAAAAAACTTTATTCCGTGGTTAGCTGGGCATAGATTAAAATATATGTGTCGGGAAATTTACCAACTAATGTGTTGGGTGTTTTCCCCTTTAGAGTGGGGTCAACATGTTTCTGCCCTTATGTGTATTGGTTTTACGGGGCTTTCATCAGGACCATGTACTTGTGTACCTCGGTGGTATGGGCGCGCTAAGGCCCACCCTTGCCAGAGGACGTGAAAGTTAAAAGTAAGCTGTAAAAATTGGTGCAAAAAAACCAAACCAGAAAAAGTGGTGGTTCACACAGTTTATGCGGAACCTGTGGTTTGTTAGTTAAAAGATCCACACCTCATGGGTCTCAGGAGGGGGGTGGTTGCGACAATGGCACACCGCCCACAACGCCAAACACCCGCTCGGCACCTAGCGATATCCTCTACCGGACCCCGTGGTTTTCGTTATCTCCCCATTGCTTCTGGCTCCGCCCTCTGAACCTTCCTGGGCCCAGCCACTTCCTCACTGTCAGCCTGTGATTGCTTCCAGGAATACAGCTAACAAACTGAAAGCAATCACAGGTAGACAATGAGGAAGGTGCTTGTTTATGATAGTATTCAAATTGCCCTGCAGTGTTTAAGCACTATAAAAAAACAGATCGCTATTATTGTAATAGGACACTGAGTAGGCTTCAGGTTTCCAGCTCAGCATGTCTACTGCCGCCTTGTCTGAGATAACATATTGTTTCCAAGAGGCTCTCGTGGCAGCAGGAGTGGGGCTGCCTTGGCACATGAAGTGTACCCACTCAGGAGGGCGGCCACCCTAGTGCCACATTAGCCACAGCAACATGCTAGTGGTTGGGACCCTCTGGGAGTCCCCAAAGTCTGGCGTGGCCACTCGTCACGTCCGGTGCGTCAGATGGTAGGGGTAAGGTACTTATACTTGCCCCTGCACATCTGGCTTCCATTTTGTGCCTTTTGGTCAAGCTGTCACGCCGTAAATTAACTAACCACATTGGCATATTTTTGGTATGAAATAAACCTGCTGCAAAATGTTTTCCAACAAACATGTCTTGTGTGTTTATTTATTGATGTGCATGCTATGTTCTTCATGTTGGGTGAGTTGCCTATATTTGGCACCATGTGGCTGGATTCAGGGATGAGCCCAGTTCACCAGCCAGAAAAGTTTAATCTGCCTCCAAGTAATCGCTGCAGGATGAATGAAAGGTGAAACCTGGTCGAGAGACTGGGCCACTTGCGCAGTACGAGACCCCTACCATGAAAGCAGCGGAGCAGAAACAGGCACTGTATAATTAACAATGTCAACAACAAACAAGCATTGAAAATGCAACCGGTCTCGCATTTGCTTGAATTAGAGCTTTGGTGTTTTAAATGACAATGTCTTTTCCCCCATGTATTATGGAGTGTATGATGTGGAATTGTTAGTTGTCGAATTGTGTGGTGTGAGGTGGATTCTTGTAGTGGAATTGTGTGGCATGGTGTGTTTAGTATTTATGTGGTATTGAGAATCTATGTAGGCCATAATTTCTCAGGCCTGGATCATTGGTTTTCTTTGATTTAAAGTGAATCAGATCTGTCTCTGCAGTTTGTTATACACAGACCAGAAAACAAGGACAATTAATAGAAAAAAACAGCATGCTTCTTACAACTCCCATTACATTGCTCTACCAGTTTGCCTGCACAGTGGAACTTTAATTTGTGAATCATTTAAGGATATTGAAATGCATTTCAATAAAATAAGTACAGAATGCAAAGCTAATAAAAATGACAGGCTGAAAGAAATTAGAAGTGGGCTAATGAGGAATATGTAAATTCATCAGGGTTTTGGAAGGTAGCCACACTGAAAGATGTTGTAACCTGCATATCAAAACTTCAAATGCTAGCTCGGAGAACTCAGCCTTTCGTCTTTTTGAGGTTGAACATTGAGTACTATTACATTGGGTAATAGCAGCACTTTAAATTAACACATTACTCTTGGCATATTTACATGTGCTAACCTTATTTTTTTCATACTTGTAGTGGATGGAATTCCACTGAAATCGATCAAATGTATCCATTTTCTATTACAAACGTAAATGTAAGAATTAAGAATATTTCACGGAATTTAAGAATTCTTGTTACCTGGCCCCTTCTGTTGAGATTATACAGCAACACAGAATACCAGCTGGGCAGGTCTTTACAGGTGTCTTTCCAAGGTGAAAAAAATGAAGAGTCTTTTTATTCCATTCTCATCTTTGAGCAAATGAACAGATGCCATGGTGGATTATGTCAAGTAGTTAAATGTGCAAGTGAAACCTTTACTTGTATGACCGAATGCTGGCTCTATAATCTCTGGAGAAAACTTGGGTATGAATATATTCCAGATTAGGTGGTGTAAGAACTGGGGGTTTCTAGTTGGTTGAGGTTGGTACCTTAGGGCAAATAGGGACCCTTGCTTCTAAGTCAGGGAAATGAAGGACACCTTCTCAGATAGCCCCTGCTCACCCTCTCGGTAGCTTGGTATGAGCAGCCAGGCTTATCTCCAAGGCACATGTGTAAATTGTTTGCAACCCCGCTCTCAGTAATCCAATGATGACACCACAAATGGACTTCACATGAGTTTCATAAAAAACAAGCATATTTTTATATAAAAAGATATAAGACCACACGATAAAAAACCAACCTATGTCTAGTTGTAATATTTCACCTGGCCGGTTATTAGGCCAGCAAGCCCTTGTAGGGTCTTGCAGTATTAATGAGCAATTCTAGGTGATTAAATGCAGTCCTAATGCAATGCTATGCAGTTCGTAATGCAAGAATCAGGCACTTCTCATTGTAAACCTAATGCAGTTCGTAATGCAACAATCAGGCAGTTCGTAATGCCAAAATAATGCAATTCGTAGGGCAACAATCAGGTAGGTAGTTATGCAAAAAAATGCAATGCATAATGCAATATTCAGGTAGTTCGTTATGCAGGAGTAATGCAATGAGTAATGCAACTATCAGGCATTTAGTTATGCGGAAATAATGCAATGCGTGATGCACAAAACAGGCAATTCGTAATATCAAAATTATGTAATGCGTAATGCAACACTCAGGCAGTTTGTAATACCAAAATAATGTACTCCGGCACCGATCACGGTGCTTGGGACGGTCTCCAGGCCACTCCTGCTGACTCGCGGTCAGCTACTGCCAAAATATGCCCCCAAAACGGGTATGGTGTAACACAAAGTGTAGCTCCACTCTCCGGCCCCGGTACTGTCACTCCTTGGCAAGTACGCGCCGCGATATGAGCTTGAGCAGAGGCTCACGCTGCGAGAATGGGAAAGACCGAGAGCATTTCTCTCCATGCCTGCACCCTTCCCCCAGGCGGCGACACACGCACGCTCCCTGGGCGTTACCTGGGGGTGCAGCCTTACTCTTCTCTCCTCGTGACTTGGGTCTCCGATGCGACTTTGTTGATTTGGGCAGTGGAACTCGGGCCCCCCACCCGACGACGGGGATGGGGAGCCAGCACAGCTCCTCTGGGGATGCTGGTCCGGGCCAATGGCAATGACAAAGATCTCAGGCTGCAACAGGGCACACAGCGTCGCTGGGACTCACTTGAGCTCCGGGGGTGCACGGTCACAGGGCAATCCTCACAAAAGTCTCAGGCTGCACGTAGCACACGCACCCAGCGTCGCCGAGATTTCCTTGAGTTCTGGGTGCACACGATCACAGGGCAATCCTCACAAAGATCTCAGGCTGCACAAAGCACACGCACACAGCGTCGCTGTGCCTTACTTTGATTCTGGGTGCACATGATCACAGGGCAATTCTTACGAGGGTCTCAGGCTGCAGAAAGCACACGCACACAGCGTCGCTGAAACTCACTTGAGTCTGGGTGCACACGGTCACAGGGCAATCCTCACAAAGGTCTCAGGCTGTACAAAGCACACGCACACAGCGCCATTAAGACTCACTTGGATTCTGGGTGCACAGGATCACAGGACGATCCTCACGAAGGTCTCAAGCTGCACAAAGCACTCGCACACAGCGTCGCTGAGACTCACTTGGATTCCGGGTGCACATGATCACAGGGCAATTCTTCCGAGGGTCTCAGGCTGCAAGAAGCACATGCACACAGTGTCGCTTAGACACGTCTGGAAACTTTTGTGTTCCTGAGATTCCACTACAGAGAGCCAGCTCTCCTCAGGCCCTTGGAGATAAGTTACTTCAGGACACAGCACACATCAAGTCCTTTCAAACAGGGGGACACAGCAAAGTCCCTTTAGCCTCTCCTTGGTTAAAGCAGCAAACTACAAGCCAGCCCCAGAACACACAGCAAGGGTAAGTCCTTTCCTTCAGTCTCTTCAGCTGTTTATTCTTTGGCAGAGGATCATCTTGACCATGAAGTAGTTTCAATCCTTTTCCGTCTTGATCAGTCCATTCCAATGTTCAGGGGCTTCAGCTCTCGTAGTTATACCCCTACATGTCTTTGAAGTCTTTGTGTTCAGGGGGGCACAGACTCCTGATCAAACCAGTTCTGGGTGTCTCCCTGCCAGTGACACCTTCTCCCTTTGATTAGTGGGGTTCTGGATCCTCAATCACTCAGCAGGAGATGGAGCCATTGTTTTATGGCAGCAGCCCAGGCCTCTTGACCTCAATGGGCTACTCCTCCCCCCTACACTCCAGATGCAGATCAACCTGTTTTTGTCTCAACTCCTCCCCTGGTTCAAGACATTCCCCAGAGCCTATCACATTTAAATCCAGTCATTCAATCCTCAACCAGGCAGTGACACACAGAAATATTAGAACACAAAAAAACTAATTTCCCAAAAAGATGTGTTATTAAATTGTGAATTCAGGCACACTAAACTTCACCTCTCCATCTTAAGCCTATCAGAAGATAGGCTGGAAACATATTACACAGCCTCCCCATTCTGTCCTGTGGACAAGATGGCCTTTCAACAGTGAAAACACGAAATGGAGTGTATTTTGCTGTCAGTACATGTCCTACCTTTCACATACACTGCACCCTGCCCAGGGGGGTACCCTGGACCTACCACAGGGGTGTTTGATGTGCATAAAAAGGGAAGGGTATGGCCTGGAAAGTGAGTGCACTTCTCAGGACAATGGCAGTTTAACAAACTGCGCGCAGGCACTGCAGTAGCAGCCTGAGTTCTCTCTTTAAGGCTTCTTGTGTGGGTGGCACAATTAGTGCTGCAGGCCCACTAGTAGCATTTGCATTTCCAGCCCTGGCACACATAGTGCACTTTACAAGGGACTTTACTAGTAAGGCAAACATACCCATTATGGACAACCAATTACCATGACACTGTATATAGGAGACACTTGCACTTTGACACTGATCAGCAGTGGCAAAGTGCCCAAAGCATCTAAGTTAGCAACACCATGTAAAAAAAAAGGTCTAGGGGGAAGGCAAAAAGATTAGGGAACCTTAGCCAAAAGGTGCCAAGTCCAACAGGTGGCCTGTGCAAGACTTTACCACATAACCTTGGAAAGCAGCCACTGACTGTCATATAAGCAACCGTTGCAGACCATAATTTCAGATGCAGTTTAGAGGTCAAGAAGGGCATTTGTATAAGGCTGAAATGTAAAGATCATGTAATGTTTTATATGCAGGCAGGCAAGCTGTCAGTCTCTGGCTGTTATGCCACATCATATATTAATCGGTGAAAAAGGGGGTGGTGATGGACAGAGCATCTGAATCAATCAAACACTCACACCCAGTCAAAAGATCTGGGTTTAATCCATCACCGTTCTTTAGCCCACTCTGCCACCCCAGTTCAGACATGGCTATAAGCAAATCAGTCTGACCCTGTGCCTCATGGGAACAGTCCAGCCCGAACCGCCAAACCATGTCTTCCCTGGACCGGAAACAAGCTTCCGAGGACCGGTTTATGGTATTCCAGCCGTCTTCAGCCCGGCTTGCTTGAATCCAGTGGCTGAGTGAGCAAGGGACTCACGTCTGAGTATACCCTGCCACACTTATGGCGGCCAAAAGCGGTACAAAAGGGGGTGGTGATGGACGGAGCATCTGAATCAATCAAACACTCACACCCAGTCAAAAGATCTGGGTTTAATCCATCACCGTTCTTTAGCCCACTCTGCCACCCCAGTTCAGACATGGCTATATGCAAATCCGTCTGACCCTGTGCCTCATGTGAACAGTCCAGCCCGAACCGCCAAGCCATGTCTTCCCTGGACCGGAAACAAGCTTCCCAGGACCGGTTTCTGGCATTCCAGCCATCCTCGGAAGCTTGTTTCCGGTCCAGGGAAGACATGGCTTGGCAGTTCGGGCTGGACTGTTCCCATAAGGAACAGGGTCAGACTGATTTGCATATAAACCTTTTGGCTTGCACCTGACTTTTCTTGTGTTTATTTTCAGGTACTTTTTCCTGGTGGGGCACCGTGCATGCTTGGTTTGGTTCACAAACATTCGTCAGCTTTCCACACAACTTTTTCTGATGGACACATGCACTTACTAGCAGCTGCAGAGAACAAACAATGGTAAAAGAAACAAGACAGGCTCATCATGACCTTAATGATGTCATGACGTGCGGCCGCCATCTTAAATCGGGGCAATATGCATTAAAAATAGTTACTGTAGCGTTCTTTTGCCTTGCACCAGATTTATTTGCTTTGTTTATTTTCAGGTATTTTGTCCTACTAGGGCACGTTGCATGCTTGGTCTGGTTCAGAAACATTTGTCGGCTGTGCACAAAAACATTTCTGGTGGACGAATACGCTGATAAGGACTGATAGAGCGCGCAGGTCACCCGACTATAATTTCACCATACTCACCTGGGCCCATAATCATTTACACATTTATTTATTCAGGCAACCCACGCTCTACTACCAGATATTTTACCTACTAGGTCCTATACCATTGACTTACCAATCCTTGTCATCTGGTACCAATAACCTATTGGATCAGGAAGTTAGTTATAAAGTAGGCAGTCAATAACACAATAACATTTGCACTCATATAATAGCCACAGACTCGGGGAAAGTTTAAAACTCTTTATCTAAATCTCATCATAAGTCATGATCCAAAGATTAAAAGCAATAAGACTATCAATAACCAAGATCAGAAATAGTGTATAACTATGCAAGAGATACATTATGCCAACCATTTAGCAAAATGAAATAAAGGCAAGGTAAGAACAAGGAACATGCTATTTAACTAAACAGATTTTCACCATTCGACTAAAGGTGGGTAAAGAAAAGGAACATACAATGTCTAAGCAATTATCCAAGGGTAGGTAAAAAGAGGGAACATAATATGCAATCACGAAAACAATATTAGCATATAACTATAGGGAAGGTAAGAAAGAAACACACTATTAATCGAATAACCAAGCTTAATCACTTTTAAGGGAGGGTAAAGAAAAGGGAAACATTTAAGCAATCATGAAAAACGTTTTAGCATTCTACTAAAAGGAGGGTTAGGAAAAATGGAACACGCTATTGAAATCAACAAATACGAATTTATCATTTACCAAGGGAAGGGTAAGAAAAAGGAACATATGCAATCAAAGCTTTACCAAATTAGGGAGGGTAAAGAAAAGGACGCAAAGTATAATGACAATTACCCACCCAGATTTATATTTACCTAGAATAGCTTGAAGACCAACCCTGGCCACGGGTCAGTTGACAGGACAGGAAAAACCCCAAAGAATGCAGTTGCCAGTAGGCCAGCAGGTGCAGATTAGAATCAGAACAGGAGAAACCAGATTTGGATCAGGGCAGGACCACCATAGGTTAAGACCAGCACCCGCAGTTCAGTTGCAACGCCTGTGCTACTCCCTCTCTACAAGGAATCAGCCAGAACCCCGATTGGGTTACAGCATATACCAGCAAAGTGCTTCGCCAACACTTCAGCTTCCCAGAACCCCGATTGGGTCAGCAAACCTCCCGACAGAGTGCTCCACAGCCCTCTGCTCTTAATCACCTATTGAGTGCGCTGGGTCAGTGACAGGTCAGCTATTCGGACAAGTCAGACAAATTAACTAGCTAAGCCTACTCTAGTTATACTGTTTTTCAGTTCAGTGTACCACCCCCCAATGTTGCAAGTGTAAGGATCCCCAATTTCGATTGGACAAAAGAGGAGGAGAGGTCATCACACCACCTCAAATTCTGTTACTTCAGTGTTGAATATAAATTTTTCTGTTCCCACTCCATCAATTTACACTCCCATGACATCCGTATTTCACCTAACAATGGATGTTCTATTGACAAATACATTGTATGCCATTTAGCTTCTTCTAGCATGGTCAGATGTCATCTTCCCAGGCGCATCTTGGCTCTGACTGTCTCGCGGCTCAATTTCAATAACACGAGTTCAGTTCCTGGCCAGACTGGGTCATGCGCAGAAGGACTTTCAAAATGGAGTAATAGCACCTCTCAGGCCCAAAGATTGCGATACATGAAAGTAAAAGGAAACAGTTTTAGAACACAGGAATAAATGAATGCACTGTTTACCATGAATTTCTACTCTATACCCATTATCTTAATTTTAACTATAGCATTAGGATTAGGCAGAACGAACAGCTTAGCAAAAGCAGCAGTGCAAGCTTCTCGCATGTGAGAACATAGAGCAGCCATATTAACACTAGTGCGCAGAAGCGATAGTTTCCCCCCGAAGCTGATAGTACGTCATGTCACGTGAGTATGACAGACGCATGTGCAGTAGAAACCCTCGCGTATCAGCAGCCATTTTATATGCAAGCGTATTAGGATTAATAAAACACATAGGCAAGCTTTACTCGGACACCCGATGTCAATGTAAAAGGTGCAAAATTAATAAGACAAACATGTTGGTTAATTCGTTATCATTATTCGAGGTTTATGAGTACGAGCAAGTCGCTTCACATGCGAATCCTTGCTCCATCAGGACAGATTTATAAGCAGCTGCACAGAACAAACAACTGTCAAAGAAAAAAGATGGGCTTGTCATGACAGTAATGAGGTCATGACGTGCGGCCACCATCTTAAATTGGGGCAATATTCATAGAAAATGGTAGCGATTTTCTCTGCACATCGCATCGCTTAACTGAAAGTAAATAGTTGTGGTCTTGATTGTCGGGGTGGCGAGGGCTGAAACAGGCAGCCTCCGACAACAGCTCTAACATTTGCCCTCGGACTTTAATTGAACAGCAAATGTAAGAAGGGAAGAGCGTGATTTATATCCCTGTTTACAGAAATAGACCTGGAGCCAATGAAAGCATCAAGCGCTCTGGTCAAGTGCTCTTAAAGAAAGGGAGAAGTAGTCCCTCAACAGATGTTACAATGGGACTAGGGGAAGGGTACAAGAACTAAGGCCTTGCTTGGTAGTCTCCGCCTGAATCAGGTCTATTGGCAAGTATGATGCTCTGTAGGAGTAAACAACTAACGAAAAAGGAGGGACAAAGAGGGAGGATCAACCACTAGCAAGCAAGGATTTTTAAAGGACACTGAAACAGACGAATAAAAAGCAGGGGAATGGTATTCAGCCCAAGAAAAGTATATACTAATGTATATACAAGAGGTATCGAATGCTTGACCTAAAAAGCTGGAGCGCGCTCAAACAGATCCCAGCCTGAATACAATAGTCAGTGAGACACCGGGCTGGTCCATGCCTAGCACAAAAGAGGAACTTCACTCTGGATATGAGATTGGAAGTGTAAGGCGAGCAGACAAAGGACAATTGGATATCTGAGGTGGGGTGGAGGGGGGGGGGCGTGGTGGTGCAATCGCTATCTTTGGAAATGGATTTATTTCTTGGTGTGCATATTTTATTGACCCCAGAGGATCAGATAGCCCATTGGATGCTAAATCCATTCACACCAGGAACCTGTATTGATCTCATGTTCACATGTACCAAGCAGATGCACTCATGTTTTCATGCTTCTGAGGTGGATAACACATCTTATCATTTGATTGTTGAAGTCGCCAGCATTTATCATTGTAATGTTTTGCATTGAAGTTAAATGTAAGTACAAATTACAATGAAGTGAACATTCGGGAGCAATCCAATTAGGCACAATCTCCAGGATCCACAGAGCCCTTGCTAGTCTGGTTGAGACAAAAATCCCTGTGCTAACAGAGATAGGCCTTAAACTAACAAAGCGATCAGCAAACTACATCAGCTTCTTCACGGGGTCAGTACGGGTTGAGCGCGGTGCCAAAATCAGATTAGAGATTTGCAGTGAAGCAGCCCTCTCTGAGGCGGTGAACAGTGCCTCAATCCTAGGTGGGTGGCAGGAAGCAGCATACAAAATAGGATATAGTGTTTGACCAGTCCTTAGAGGGAAGGATACTCCTTGAATGTGTTTTTGTTTGAAGATTTACAAGGCAACTACTGAATCGCTGGGCAAAATTGTAAAGTATGCAGCATGTTCTTGTCCTCAAATTAGGATTTTGTCTTGAGACCAAAACTTAAGACAAACTTAAACTTAACTTAAGTTTAATTTAAGACAAAATCCTAACTTGAGACAAAATCCTAACTTAAGATACTACTAAATGTCTTCTGTGAATACCCAAAGTAGTACTATTAGGAATTTCTCTAAGATTAGTTCTGTGAATCGGCCCCATAGTTTTTACACAGACTACCCCAGATGGTAACTAAGCAAGTCCCTATATTAGAAGATGAGGCTAAATTTGATTTAAAGGCATGGCAAGGACCATTCATGTGAGCTGTGCTTCTGTCCCATCATGGCGCAGCCTCAGATCGCTGTATCCTGTTTGCCATTGTGTTGTCATGTCAGAAAGGAGCTCAGATTTTGGCAGAAGATCAGGCCTTAGGCATCCCACAAGTATGCGCCTGTGTCTCTCAAAGATGCACTCCCGTTACAGGCAGTAATGCCTGCACAGGCTTCCCATAACACCCAAAGGTGTTGCCTTTTCACAGACTTGTGACAAATGCTTGCCCCTTTCTGTGCACACACCTTAGTGGAACAGAAAAAGCAAAACATATTGATACACAGGGCAGCCCGAAAAAGACATCTGGCAAAGGAAATATTACATCTTTTATCAGGTCACCCGACTATTTTATTACCAAATATGCACACTTGGGCCCATAATTTATTTATAATACTTATTTAATCGGGTAATCGGGTAACCTACACTCTACTACCAGCAACCCTGTTCCTTTCTATGTTTCCCAATGTACCTGACTTACCAATCCTCGTCACAGGTACCTAGGATCACAATGGATCAAGGAGCTAGCTGAAAAGATAAGCAGTCATCACAATATAATATCAATTACAATTGTTTGCACTCTTTATAATAACCACAGACTCAGGAAGTTTTGAAAACCTTTATCTAATCATCATATGTCATGAGCATAAGATTTACACAGAAAAGACTATCTATAACTAGAATTAGAAATAACGTATAGCTATGAGTAAGGCAGAGAATACTAATCATTTAGAAATCGTAAAATAAAGAGAAGGTGAAAATAAGGAACATGCTAATTTAGATCACCAGACTTTCACAACTTCACTAGAGGCCGGTAAAGAAAGGGAACATGCTAAATCAAAGTAGACTTTCGTAATTCACTAACTGTTTAAGAGGAAATGAAACTTATGCAATTTGATGAATCCAGACTGTGCTTATTCACTATAGGGAGGGTAAGATTGGAACATAAACAATATGAAAAACGATTTAGCATTTGACTAAAGGTAGGTCAAAAGTGGAACATGCTAATAGACAAATAATGCATGGAAATCTCATTTATAAAGGGACAGGGGAGAAGAGGGAACATATGCAATTATGCTTGAAATAATTAGAAATGCAAATATAGATAAGCAATCACCCACACAGACTTTATATTTACCTAGGATAGAGTGAAGACCAACCCTGGCCACGGGTCAGATTGGAAAGACGGGAAAGGACCCTGAAGGACTTAGGTGCCAGTAGGCAAGCAGGTACAGATCATGGACAGTCAGGACCGGATAACCCCAGAATTTGGATCAGGACCGGGTTCACCATAGGGTACGACCAACACCCGCAGCTTCGGTTGCAACGCCTGCCCTACTCCCTCTCTGCAAGGAATCTGCCAATAACCTAGATTGGGTTCTCGAACCTCCCAGCAAAGTGCTTCACCAGCACTTTAAGTCTGCAGCAAAACCCCAAATGGGTTTTTCAAACTTCCAAACAGAGTGCTTCGCAGCTCTCTGAGTTCAGTCACCTATAGAGTGCGTTGGGTCAGTGACAGGTCAGCTATTCGGACAAGTCAGACAAATTCTCTAGCTAAACCTACGCTAGTTAGACTGTTTTTCGGGTCAGTGTACCACCCCCCAATGTTGCAAGTGTAAGGATCCCCAATTTTGATTGGACAAAGGAGGAGGTTAGGTCATCACACCACCTAAAATTTAGACTTTCTCATGCTCCTTATTTGAATTTTCTACCCGCCCCTTGAATTTTACTTTCCCATGACATATGTTTCACATAACAATGGTGAATACTATTTTCATATACAATTGTTACAAATGTAGTACAGTTCGGCTTCTTCGACGAGGTGAGAAGGCTCTCTCCCAGGCTCATCTTGGCTTGGGTTGCAATCTGGCTTTCGTCCAAGGGTCATTTCTGTGGAGACTCGCAGATCTCGCGCAGACTCAGATTCAAGCAAGATCACGTTAGAACAGGCCAAGTTTTCGAAGTGTTACATGAAATGTAAAAGAACAGTTTTAGAACATAGAAAAAATTATTTCACTGTATACCTTGGAAACGCTATACTATTCCCATTACTTTTATAATAACTATAGCATTAGAGTAAGTGCAGAACAAACAGCTTTGCGAAAGCAGCAATGCAAGCTTGGAGCATGTGAGAACACAAAGCGGCCATGTCAGCTGTATTGCGCATGAGCAAACACTTTCCCCCCAGAACTGCGAGTACGTCACTTCACATGGGTATGACCGACGCATGCGCAGTCTAAATTCCCGCATAGCAGCGACCATTTTAGTGGCAAGCGTATTAGGTTTAGTAAACACATAGGCAAGCGTCACTGGGACACCGCGTGTAGTGTGAAAAGTGCAATATTAATAACACGAACATGTTGGTTAAGTTTATTAACATTATTTGAGGTTCTTGATACAAGCAAGTCGCTTAACGTGCGAATCCTTGCTCCATCAATCCCCTCTTTGATGATATTTACTATCATCACTATTAATGGAACCAGATGCCAACTTTTCACATTTCACCAATTGCAATCTCTTCAAATTTTCCATTCATCCTTTTTTCTGCATCTTTATTAGGATGAGAATTTTTCATCTTTTTATACATTTTATTATTCAATTCTTCTAGTTCGAGTTCTTCCACATTTCGTTTCGTTCATCTCTTATTCACAGCATACTTCTTTTTGTGTTTTCGACATTTACAGCAAATTATTATGATGAGCACAAATAAGCCTATTCCCGCTATTGGCATCAGTATTTTACTCACAAGACTTTACCTAGGTTAGAAAACCAACTACCTACAGAGGAGAGAATATCAGTTAGTCTCTTCCAGGCACTATCAACCTCCAGTGGTTTGAGCTCTTTTTCCAAATTAGTAATGTTTCTCACGTATTTCTTAATTCCAACACTTTTATCTGGGATATAGGTGCAACAATGTTGCGCTTTCAACATTCTACAGACTCCGCCCTCTTTTGCCAATAAAGTGTCAAGAGCAAGTCGATTTTGTAAAACCATAGATCTAATCGCAACCATTTCGATATATCCATCAGGAAACCTCCAGCAGTGTCAGTTGATAACCGATCTACTACTGTAGACAATTTGCAAATTCTGTGTGTATTCAGAGCCACTTCCACTGTAGGTATCATTGCACTAAATATATCACCTATTATTTCTCCTACACTTTCTCTTTTACTATGTATTAATCCATTAGTGTTTTCAGTGCTTCCAGTGATATTCTCCATATGGTATATCTTTGGGAAGACAATACCAAAATAACAACTTCCGTACCAATGGTCGGGCAATTTGAAGTAAGCCTTGTTCCCACATATATAATAAATTCCAGGAAACACAGGCTCTGACCCATCTTTGAAATCCCAACCTCCAATTACCTTGTAATTGTGTTCGCATTCAATGGAACCAATGAATATGTTATTATAGTAACTAGTCTTTTCTCTGTGGAGACAAAGTTTCCCTTTCTTTTCGAAAACCAGCAACAATGCAGCATTAGCTCCACCATTTGAGGTGCTCTCTATATTTTCAGCCCACTTGAGAATTTTCTGATTCTTGTCCTTTGCTTTCTTTTGGAAAGTCTCTCTTCTTTTCTCTACCATATTTAGAAACATTTTTTCCTGTTTGTGTAATGTACAGGTCAAGTTATTTCTGTGTGCGTCATCTATACTTATTTTACCTATAATTAGAAAATATTCACTCATGTATTTTGCTACGTCTCTAGTAGTATGTACAGGGTTCAGATTTCTTTGCACAGGACGTTTAGAAAATATCACATCTAAGTTTGAGTAATAATACTGTAACGGTCCTTTCTTATAGAATAAACTAGCTACAATACTACAGGGAATTCCATAGGTTAGTGGTAGATGGTGGTATGTCACACCCTCAGCTACTGAAGTAGGTAGCTTCATACAGACGTAACAGTCTTCTATTTCCATTGCTTCTACGTAGTGTACTAACAAGTTTGCAAATACGTTTAAATGAGTTTTGTTCTTGATTCTATGATAATGTAGTCCTTCCTCATCTGGTATATAAGGGTGGACGTAAAATCTGTTTCGCGGGCGAATTTGTGGATTTTCCGCGATTTCGCGATCCGTGAATCTCACGAAATTGCGGTAAAATCCACGAATCAGCGGGGACGAATTTTCAGCCAAGCAAGGGTTACAGCAGCAGGTGCAAAAGTTGAACCTTTTTTCTTTGTAACCTTTTACAAAAGGGTTACAAACAAATTAACTTCAACTTGGACACCTGCTGCTAATTGCTTCCTGGCGCCTCATTGCCTACTTGCAACTATTCTCTGACCCTGCTCTGACCCTTGAAGCAGGGTCAGAGAATAGTTACAAGTAGGCAACGAGGCACCTGTCCAAGGAATTAAACCTCATCAGGAAGCACTTACAGATATAAAAAACAGGAAGAAGGGAGAGGATGGCAAATACACCCATTTTGAGTTGTCAGGAGGGGTTAAACTAAAAGAGACCTTTACAGCACAATTTTCATATGCATTTTGCTAAAAATAGAAAGCTGTATGTTCTGTAGGGGCAACTCAGGAATCTGGCCCTTCAGAGATCCGGCCTCTCTTTCTTTCTCTCGTTCTCTCTCTCCCTCTCTCTTTCCCTCTCTTTCTCTCTCTTTCTATCTATCTATCTATCTATCTATCTATCTATCTATCTATCTATCTCTCTCTCCCTCTCCCATAAACGACTGCATGGGTAACTTTGCTATGCAAGCGGCTCGCGAAGACGCAAAAAGCCCTGCGAACACGCAAAAAACCCTGCGAACACGCAAAAAACCCCGCGAATACGCAAAAAAACAAAAATACGCAAATTCGCACAAATTCGCGAATTTTGCGGATCGCGAATTCGCAAATCCGCAAATTCGCGATCGCGAATTCGCAAAATTTGCCCATGCTTACTGGTATATCTAAGTCCATTCTAGTTTGTTTAAGGCTAACTGCTTTCTCTAGTGCATCTACTCTTATTGGTGCATCTTTTTTTTTTGTAGCTCTTCTGTGTCCTTTGTCACTGGTTTAGTAGGGTACAAATTAGTATCTTTACCCATCATGTAAGGAATAGTTATAGTTAGTCCTACTATATTATAAGTACTAATGCTATACTACATAAACATACTTTACAGCATGTTTTACAACAATTTCGTCTCGATCTTCTATTCACAGAGGACTCAGACATTTTGACAAATCTCTACTTTATCTCTTTTCTTGAATCTTTTAACTGGCACTGTGCTTTGGCCCTCTACAAAGGCTCTTTTATTTTCACTCAGTTGTGGCACATCTGCTTCAGTGTCTTCTTCCTTCTCTGTCTGACTAGTTCCAGGTCTTATTTCAGTTTCTTCTGCCTGGTTACTAAACTAGCCATGTTCAGGTATGTGCTGGATTTGGCTTTGTTTTGTTTCAATTTCTTCTTCCTGAACACATTTATCTATTTCTATCTGATCCTGTTCAAAAACTTTGAACTTTTGATTTTCTTCTGCTTGAACTTCTGCTCTAATTTCTATCTGTCCCTTTTCAGGCTCAGGAGTTTTTTGGAGGTGTGTCGATAACCTGCTCTGTCCCTACCTGGCCTTCCTCATCATCAGATTTGATTCGGATTTCGATGATCTGATTATCTTCTTCTATTCCTGTCTCGTCCTCACTATCTCACTCTCTATCTAAGTAGGTTTGTCTTCTGGTTCTTATTGGATCGAGTGTCAGGTCGATCACTGGGACCCAATCATCTTGACTGGAGCTCGGTTGTTCTTCTTCAGCTACTTCAGGACTATAGATGGCAGACAAAGTGCATTCTCCCCCGCCACACTGCATGCTTTACAAGGACCCAACCCCACATCAAACTCGGGAGTACTTGATTTTCTGCAGTGTGCTGCTTGTTTATTAAAATTTAAGTTCTCTGGTCAATTACCTCATTGACCCACCAATCTCTTTATTTATTCGTACATATTCAAATACAGTATTTAGGAATAAACTTGCACTTATAATACAATATATACATTCACCGCCCATTCCACTGGGCCTTTTATTTGACTTCAGGGTTGCGCCAGCAGGCCACAATCCAGATCACCTGCCCCATACGTTAACCCCCTTCTGGTCAACAGAGCCGCAGGTGAGGAAAGCGCCCACTTGGGCAACCAGCGGCCTCTGGGGTAGGGCTGAAAAGCCAAGGCCACCAGCAGGTCGGCCCCAACTCTCCCGCCAGCCCAGAGTCCATACTGATTTAGCAAACCTGTTCAGAGTTAACTGTCTCTAGACAAGAAGTTCCCGTGGTATTCTTGTCCGGAACCCCGCTACTGCCCTAATCGAATCCTTATTAATAGGGATGGGTGGGTGGGTGTCTTCTCTTGGAGACGTCCGACTCCTGGATGATCAGCGGACAAAGAGGGGGCCTCTAGGCTGGTCGCGGGCTTTTAAGCCTCGCGCCCTACTAACACTTCCAGGGCGTACCTCGTCCTTTGTTCCCATTGGTCCTGACGCGACGCTCACTTCCGGGTCACGCAACCCGGAAGTGACCCGGCTCCGGGTCGGCCCTTTGGCTGCCACTAACGACGCCATTCCCCGATGGGGGTTGGCGCCTTCCATAGATGGCAGACAAAGTGCATTCTCCCCCCGCCACACTGCATGCTTTACAAGGACCCAACCCCACATCAAACTCGGGAGTCGTACTTGATTTTCTGCAGTGTGCTGCTTGTTTATTAAAATTTAAGTTCTCTGGTCAATTACCTCATTGACCCACCAATCTCTTTATTTATTCGTACATATTCAAATACAGTATTTAGGAATAAACTTGCACTTATAATACAATATATACATTCACCGCCCATTCCACTGGGCCTTTTATTTGACTTCAGGGTTGCGCCAGCAGGCCACAATCCAGATCACCTGCCCCATACGTTAACCCCCTTCTGGTCAACAGAGCCGCAGGTGAGGAAAGCGCCCACTTGGGCAACCAGCGGCCTCTGGGGTAGGGCTGAAAAGCCAAGGCCACCAGCAGGTCGGCCCCAACTCTCCCGCCAGCCCAGAGTCCATACTGATTTAGCAAACCTGTTCAGAGTTAACTGTCTCTAGACAAGAAGTTCCCGTGGTATTCTTGTCCGGAACCCCGCCACAGGACGAGGAGCTTACTGGCGGACTCGACCTCCCCCCCCTGCGCTCAAGAGCTTCGGAGACGGCTCCTAGGACTGTTTCTATAAATATCTCCATACCCGCCTCCGACAAGTGGACTCCGTCCTTTGCATATAACTCCGGCCTTTCTGCCTGAATTAATTTATGGCGAATCGCTTTAATACTCGATTGTTTCAGGATTTCCGCCACCGATTGGTTCAGTCTTTTGACAGATCTGTTTATTGCCTTCATGGGTGCGCCCCGAGCCCACACGAGTCTCAGGATGACTTCCGACCACAGTACTATAGCTTCTGGGAAAATGTTTTTGATTGCTGCTAGGGTAGAAAACAGGGATTCCTTCACTTCTCTCCTCCCGCCTGGAATCATGTCGTTGCCTCCGCAGTGCAACACGAATACGTCTGGCGAAGGCATGCCTTTTGCCAGAGCCGCTTTTACATCCCTCGGGACGTCCGCTAGGCGCTGCCCGCCTATTCCCACCCAATGATGGTCACAACCTCGCATCATGGTCACCCTGTCCCTGAGTGTCTTTTCGAAGTGCGCCCCGGCCCTGCGAATGAAGGAGTGGCCGCACCAACAGATTTGGGTTCTCTTAGGGGAGGTACCTAAAGTAAATATGAAGAGTAAATGTGAAGAGATACAGGCAGTCGATTCTCACAAAAAGGAACGCAAGCGAAAGATACGTCAGACTAATTGCGGGCGGATATAACGTTCATAACAAGATGATTTCCAGCGACCCAACCTTTTGATTACCTGTTCGGGTAGGCCTAGGCCAGCAGCCGTTGTCGCTGCTCCAATTCTAAACGAATGTGATGTAAATTCGGCCGGATCCACTCCGATCCGTGCCAAGGCCATTTTTACTACCCGAGTGAACTGGAACCTGGTAAGGGGCAACCCATTCTCATGAATCAAGAGTCTATCATCAGTTCCCTGGGGCCTAACTTGGAGAAATACCCTCAGCAAATTGACCGGACAGAAGGGCTCACCCTCTACTCTACCCAGTTGTAACCAGGTACCTCTACCCAGCGGATCCGTTTTCGATCTCCGCACCCTTAGCCGTAGGACACCTTTGGACTCGATTATATCAGAGCACCTCAGACCCCCTTCCCTATCTGATTTAGACGCCGGGAGTAATTCTGAAATTCTCAGAGCCCCACAAAAGGATAAGGTATAGGCCACCCGGAACAACTGTGTCTCATACTGGGAGAAACATACGAAAGGGAGAGCTCCTAAGATTTTTATCAGTTTTTCTACGTTTATCGGCCTCCTACAATCTTTCTCCCCGGGCGCTAGGCGCTCCCAACCTCTCATTGCTCTTCTAACTCTCTGGTCTTTAGTCGGATCAGACACCCCCCGTAGACCCGCATAAAATGCTAAAGCCGACAGCTGCCTTTTCATGAATGCTACCGACTTCGCTTGCTCTTTCTGCTGCACGATGAAGCCTAATACACTCTGGGGGGCAAAGATGTCCGCTACCCCCACACCCCTCAGGTATGCCATATACGACTCCCATGACCTCTGATACATACTCATAGTCCTTGGAGCCAAGGATGCAGATATCAACTCGGGGGCTGTGGGGCACCAAACTTCCATAGCTCCGCTGGGAAGGCTGACATTGACGTCTCCGCCTGGGGCCAATGCTCCCGGAACTCTGTTAACTTAAAACGAGACAATGCATCAGCCGCTTTGTTTTCGACACCTGGAACATGTTTAGCAGTGAATTGGACATTATGGCTCAGGCATTGCAAAACCAATTCCTTCAACAACCTGAGTACCCAAGTACAGGTGGCCCTCTGGCTATTAATCACCATGACTACGGACATATTGTCTGACCAGAATACTATACTCTTGTTTGCCAGCAGATCTCCCCACAAGTGCAAAGCCACCACTATGGGGAAAAGTTCAAGGAAGGAAATGTTAGTAGTCAGGCCTCGCTCGATCCATTCATCTGGCCAGCACTGCATACACCATTTTTGACCGAATATAGCTCCGAAACCAATACTACCTGCAGCGTCGGTGAACAGCTCAAGATCCGTATTAGAAGAACAGGCTGCTCGCCACAGTACCGTGCCATTGAAGTCCCTCAAAAAACTTCTCCAAATCATAAGATCCTCTCTAACTGTGGCTGAGAGCCTCACTCTGTGGTGTTTGGCCCGCAGTCCAGACATCGCCCTCGCTATACTCCTGGAGAAGGCCCTGCCCATAGGAATGACCCGTAGAGCAAAGTTTAGTTGACCCAAAAGAACTTGTAGCTGATGTAAGGTTACCTTCCTTGCCCCCAGGCAGCCATCAATAGCGGCCCTAAAGGCATCGACCTTGACTTTTGGCAGCCTGCACACTCCTGCTGTCGTATCAATCTCTATGCCCAGGAAGGTCAAACACGTGGTCGGGCCTTCGGTTTTTTCCGCCGCCAAAGGTACTCCGAGCGCCTCAGCCAAGCGCTGGAAGCCCAGCAGGGCCTTCCTGCACGACTGGGAACCCTCGGGACACATGAACAGAAAATCGTCCAGGTAGTGGACTACAGCATGTGAGTTGTCCGAGGCCAGAAACTGCTCAACCGCCCATTCTAGGAACCTTGCGAAAGTCTCGAAAACTGCACAGGCAATAGAACACCCCATAGGCATGCACAAATCCAGAAAATAGTTACCGTCGAATGTGAAGCCCAAGAACCTGGTGTCGTCCGGGAGCACGGGCAGTAATCGAAAGGCTGATTCAATATCGGCTTTAGCCATTAGAGCTCCCTCCCCTAATGCCTGCAATTTCTCAATAGCCGTGTCAAATTTGGTATACTTCACTGAGCACAGATCCGGGTCTAACTTATCGTTGACTGAAAGCCCTGGGGGACTCGACAGATTATGGATCAGACGGAATTTACCCTCCTCCTTTTTCGGAACTAGACCCAAAGGGGAGCAAACCAGATTATGGGTAGGTGGTTCTGTGAAAGGACCCCCAACCCGCCCCAACGCTACCTCCTTCATGATCTTTTCTCGAGCTGCCTCCATATTTCGCAACACTGAGCTCTGATTGCGAGGTGGGACAATGGAAGGTGGGGCTGAAGACGGGATGCGAAAGCCAATTGTAAAACCCTGCAGTAGGAATTGAGCCTCCCCAAGATTATCGTATTTACTGAGGAGGTGTGTCAGGACATGCCGTTTAATTGGAGTTGGTAGTTTTTTCAGGGGTCTTAGCTGGCTTTCCTTTTGGGGCACTGTGGCTGGCTTGTTCTTTGGGGTTACTGGTTTTCTTAAAACACCTAATCTCGGGATGAGAGGTACCCCCGCAGTAGGAACAGCAGTGTTTGAATTTACACGAGACCCCCCTGGTACACTCATTTCTATTAAACTGCCAGCAGGCCTGTTTTTTCTCACCGACCCCTTTGTCAGTCCGAAAGGACTGGCTCTGAGTTGAGGGGACTGGGGTAGGCGTTGAAGGGGTGGAATAAAAGACTGTATGCCACAAATTAATCTCCCGTTGGTCCCATGCTATACCCGGGTGAACTGCCTTCATCTGCCTGAACATTTTATCGTATTTCAGCCACCCCTGGCCTGGAAACTCCGTTGCCGCTCCATGTATCAATGATATATAACTCATCATTTGTGGGCCTAACAGGATATTTTTCAAGCATAACAGCGGCATGTATTGCAAATCCCGTGATCCAATTCTTCATGGACCATTCTACCCATGATTTCTTCTGATTGTAATCTCCCTCCTTTCCGGCTTTGGGCTTTCCGGCCGCCACCCCCGCGTTGATAAGGTCGAACACTTCTATGTATTCGCCTCTGAGTATCCTGTCCTTCATATCTGCTGGCACATGCCAAGTTATCCCCGCGGATGGCGATAAGGTCATCGAGGAAGAACCAAACATTAGAGGGCTGAAAGCTAATAATGGGGAACCAGCTGGTTGCCCCCCAAACCCTCCATGCATCTGGCCATTAGAGGGACCCGGAACCTCACCCACTGCATTCGCCCTTGAGCCCTGACTTGGACACCCTAGATTGGAGAAAGCGGTCATCGCTAAGGGGGACCCGTGAGCTGAGTAAGCAGGAAACATTGAGCTTACCGGGCTGCTACCTATCGCCTGACCATGTGACCCATATAATTGCATCCCTGGTAACTGAGCGACCCCCCCGGGCTGAACCCAGACTTGCGACACTCCGCTACCCGGCTGTGCCACTACTGGCGGTAACATACCGTGCGGACCGGACCACCCCACAGAAGTGACGGGGAACCCTCCTATCAGCGTAGGCCTAGTTGCCTCATACTGCCCATCGGCGTCATCTGTGTCGTTTTCTGCGCCTGAGTTCGAATCAATTGTCTCTGGCGCCTCCTCCTCACCTGGTGATACTGGTCGTGAATCCGTTGGCCTAGATCGCTTGCCTCTTGCCGAGCTTCTAAGCTTTTCTGGGGTCTGCTTCGTTCTTTTGCCTCTCCCCCTCTCCTCCTGAGAGTTCGCATCTGCTTTAGCCCCGTCTCTCATATTCTTAAGTACCCAATCCATGCCCTTCTCTCTTGTGAACTCCAGCAGCTCCGTAAAGGCAAGGAATTCCTCCTTCTTGGCTGCGGGTTGTTTACCCTTCGGTACCTTCTTCGACGGCATCCTGCACTTAAAGAAAACAACGTTAAAAAACTTATCGAGAGACGCAAACGGCTTTTTAGGCCCACCGCGCCACGGATGTGCCCGGGCCCCAGGAAATCGGATGATCGAGCGCCAGCGCTCGCCCTCCCCCCGGACATGAGGATTTACCGCTGCAAACCCCCCCCCCCTGCCAACAACATTTAAATCCAGAAACTAAGCACGAAAGGCTGTAAAAGGCTGTAAGGAAATCTAGCACACACTGCAAGGCCCGCTAACCTAAACCACGAGTCGGGGTAACTCTCGCTGTATACTCCAACGCGATGCTCCCACGATGTCTTCTCTTGGAGACGTCCGACTCCTGGATGATCAGCGGACAAAGAGGGGGCCTCTAGGCTGGTCGCGGGCTTTTAAGCCTCGCGCCCTACTAACACTTCCGGGGCGTACTTCGTCCTTTGTTCCCATTGGTCCTGACGCGACGCTCACTTCCGGGTCACGCAACCCGGAAGTGACCCGGCTCCGGGTCGGCCCTTTGGCTGCCACTAACGACGCCATTCCCCGATGGGGGTTGGCGCCTTCCAATTTCAGGAGACCCCTCAGCTGCACAACCTTCAGCCTCAGTTTCTTCTGGTTCGGTCACTTTCTTCGTATGACTGGCATGAATCCACTGTGGCACACCTGCACACTTTACCGCTGTTGTGGTAACCAGAATCACCTGTCTTCGTTTTCCCCACTTCGGTGCAAGGCAACTCTTCCGAGTATGTTCCCTTATTACAATCAAATCAAAGTCATGGGCTGCAGTTGCTGGTCTGGCGACGGCGTCTTCCCCAATCTGGTGAGATATAGAATGCACTTGGTCACCTAGTTGCTTGCAGTACTCTAGCACCAAATCATCAGATATGTTTATCAGTTTGTGTCCTGGCACCCATGCTTGCCGCATTGCTCTTCCCATCAGAATCTCATGGGGATTCAGGCCTGTCTTCCGGTCTGAAATACTTCTAAGTCCCATCAAGACAAGGGGTAAAGCGTCAGTCCATTCCATTTGAGTAGATTCACACATTTTTTCCAATCTTGACTTGATAGTGCTATTCAGTTGTTCTACCACTCCAGAAGCCTCTGGGCGATAAGCACAGTGTCGTTTTTGCGTGATTTTGAATGCTTCACAGATTTGTCTTATTATTTCGCTATGGAAATGCCTGCCTCTGTCTGATTCAATTTTGACTGGAAAACTGTACCTAGGTATCAATTCCCTCAGTAACAATTCGGCTACAGTGATGATATCGTTCCTGCATGCAGGATAAGCTTCTACCCATTTTGAAAACAGGCAGACAATGACGAGGACGTTCTTCATTCCTCGACAGGGGGGTAACTGAATAAAGTCAAGTTGTAATCTTATGAAAGGACCTTCTGCTTTCCCAATTGTACCTGGTAAAACTACTGTTTTCTTTGCGAGATTGAATTGCTGACATACTAAACATCTCTGGCAGAGTGCCTCTGCTATGTTTCTGAATTTCGAATTGAACCATGTCTGTCTAAAGACACGTATCATTGCGTCTCTTCCTAAATGTGTATCTCCATGTATCAATCTAGCCATAGGAGCAAGCAAACAGTCTGGCAACACAGGCATATAATCAAGGTAAACAACGACACCATCCTCATTCCTTCTCCGACAACCACATTTTCTCCACCTTTCCTTTTCCTTTAGTTCTGCTGCATGCTGCAAATCTCTCAGTTCTTCCCATGTTTTTATTTCTTCAAACATCATAAGTTGGCAGCTGTTTCCGCCTACCCCCAATTTTGTATTGATTGCTATTTTGTATTTGGCACAATGTTGGGCCAGTTTGTCAGCATATCGATTACCTGCTGCACTTTGTCATTGCCAGATTTGTGAGCAGCACACTTGACTACTGCCAATTCTTTTGGTAACTGGATTGCTTCCAGTAATTCTTGCACAAAATTTCCATTTCTGATAGGAGTACCTGAAGAAGTCAGGAACTCTCTTTGCAGCCACAATTGGCCAAAAACATGCACAACCCCATAACCATACTGGCTATCAGTGTGTATGGTTATTTTCACGTTTCTCCCAAATTTACAGGCTTTTGCCAATGCAACCAATGTGGCTACTTGTGCAGACTTGACTCCATACAAATAGGATGCTACCACTGGACCTCCTAAAGTGCATACTGCATAAGCAGCACTTAAGCCTCCATCCTCATGTCTCCTGCATGAGCCATCTACAAACAGCTCGTTTTCTTCATCAGTTAGGGGCACTTCTTTTATGTCAGGGCGTGGTTTTGTGCTATACTCAGTCAGATCAAGGAAGTCATGCTCAACTTCTCCCTTCACTCCTGCTGTGAGTGAGTTTGGTAGGAGAGTATCTGGACAAGATATTACATCGGGCAATGGTTGCATTTCCTGCGCCTACAAGAATTCTCTCATACTTAGTAAGCCGACTAGGTGTGAGGTACTGAGTTTTGGTTCTGGTCAACAAAATTACAACTGCATGTGGAACATACACAGTTACAGGTTGTCCCATAATGATAGACTCACTTTGTTCAAGACTCATGCATGTTGCAGCTACTGCTTTCAGACATCCAGGTAATCCAGCAGCCACCGGATCTAAAGTAGAGGAAAAATACGCTACAGGACGTCTGGTTAAACCATGATCTTGGGTCAGGACTAAAAGTGCACAATTGTCTTGTGTGTCACAAAACAGTGCAAACTCCTTTGAGTAGTCAGGCATTCCTAATGCGGGACATTCTCGTAATTTTGTAAAAGCTGTCATGCTTTCATCATCCCACTCCACGGGGTCTTTTGCTCCTTTCTTTGTCATTTTTATCAATGGTCTTGCTAGGACTGCAAATCCCACAATCCGCTGCCTGCAGTATCCTACAACTCCAAGAAACATTCTGATTTCTTTCTCGGTATTGGGCAGTTGCATGTTTCGAATTATCCTAATTCTTTCTGTGGTAACTTTCCTGATACCTTTCTCTATCTGGTGCCCCAGATATTTCAATGAAGAGGTAAAGAACTGTAGTTTGTCTGGTGACACTTTATGTCCCCCTTCACCTAAATGGTTCAGTAAGGCAATGGTGTCAACGACACAGTCTTTCCTGCTTTTAGATGCCACCAAGAGGTCGTCTATGTATTGCACCAGGACTGATTCTCTAGGCAATACCAAGGATTCAAGGCATTTTTTCAGAATTTGATTGAAAATCGAAGGACTCTCTGTGTACCCATGAGGGACACGATTCCAGACGTAAACATGACTGTCAAATTCAAATGAGAAAAGAAATTTGCTGTCTGGATGCAATGGAATTGAAAAGAATGCATGGCATAGATCGATGACAGTAAACCATCCAGAATTCCATGGTATTTGGAACAAGATCACTGCAGGGTTCGGCACAATAGGACAGCAAGGAACAACAATTTTATTTACCTTGCGCAGGTCCTGTACTACCCTGTACTTACCACTTGGTTTCTTTATTCCAACTATGGGCGAATTACAAGGACTGCTCAATACCTCCTGTATGATGTCTACTTCCAACAACCTTTTTATTTCAATAGCAACCCCTGCTTTCACTTCTGCACTCATTTTATACTGTTTAGTATTCGGGTAAACTGCATCTTCTTTTATCGAAAATTTAATTGGGTCAACTTTTGCCATTAATCCTACATCTTTCCCAGTAAAATCCCATACTTCTGGTTTCACTGTCTGTTGGAGTTCTTCAGGTAAGTCTTGTATTGTCAGTCTTTTAATTCCTGAGTCAGGTCTTATTAACATTAATTTGTAAAAGCGCCGGGACACCCGTTCTGGGTAGCTGTGCGCTCAAGAAATACAGTTCTAACATAACATAACATAACATAAATTCCGTCTTCTGCATAAGGATCAACTTGATCCTCCGCTGAGACCTATTGTGTCCACAATAGGATCCGCTACTGAGCCCTTGTCGAAATATATCGACCAATTTCTAAAACCTCTGGTCTCCTCCTTGGACTCATTTAGTAAGGACACTGGTCATTTTATAGCCAAAATTGAGGGAACCCCATACCACCCCAACAGAGAACTCCTGGTTACCTTGGACGTGGAGTCTTTATACTCCAACATCCCCCAGGATGGGGCTATTGAAGTCCTTCAGGAAGTGCTTAGCTCCAACCCTGAAATTGACAATGCCTGATTTATTATGCAATGTCTGGAAATTGTCTTACGAGAGAACTATTTTGAGTTCAATAATGAGTTTTTCCATCAGGTCGGAGGAGTCAGCATGGGCGCGGCCTGTGCCCCCAGTATTGCCTGCCTATATATGGGTGCATTCGAGCGAACCCATATCTACAATGAAGTGGCCCCCTTCCATGAAAATGTACGAGCTTGGTCTCGATTCATCGATGACGTCTTTTTCATCTGGGAGGGGGACCCTATCACCTTGGTGGAATATGTAGCCTGGCTCAATGCAGCGGATCCGAACCTCAGATTCACTTGTCATTCTAGTAATGACAAAATTGCCTTTCTGGATATTTAGGTGGAACATCTCAATAATGAAATTCTTGTCTCTCTATTCACGAAACCTACCGCCCGGAACACCCTCCTCCAATACAGCAGCTACCATTCGCGCTGTCAAAGGGATAGCATCCCCTTCAGCTAATTCCTCCGCATTAGGAAGAATTGTACTGAAATGCGAGATTTTCTCTCCCAGGAAGATATCCTTAAGGACAAACTGATACAACGGGGGTACCCTTAACGGCTGGTTAAGGATGCCTTCAAACGAGCCCGCTACTACAATCGAGAATCCATGTTCCAACCCAAGGAGAATAACGCCAAAGAAAGCATTGTCTGGATTACCAAGCACTCCAGTATCAACAACAAACTACGACAGGCCATCAATTCTAGCTGGTTCTTACTCAATCTGACCCAACAACAGAACCCCCTACCTAAACCCATTTTTGCGTTTAGACGAAATAAAAATCTCAAAATCCACCTGGTCAAAGGTAAACTACCTGAGAAAGGACTCGCCATCCAAAGCTCCTTAACAGGACCCAACCCGGTGGTTGGTAACCACCAATGTGGTTCCTGCCAAGCCTGCCCCAATGCTATGATAGGCCCTACCATCTCCATCCCTTCCCGTACCATCAACCTCAACAAAATGACTAACTGCCGCTCTTCCAACTTAGTGTACATCATCCTCTGTCCCTGCAACCTCCTTATATGTTGGAGAAACAGGTAGAGAGATTCGACTCCGCATTGGGGAACACAAGTCCAATATAAGAACTGGAAGGAGGGCTGCCCCACTAGTGGAACATTGGGTCACTAAGAATCATATGGAAAAGACCTCAGGTGGTCTGTTCTGGAAAGAATACGAGTGGACCCTGGGGTTAACCCCACCTCCCTCCGGAAAAAAAGAGAGGTATTCTGGATTGTCTATCTTGATAGGGTAACCAGGGGTCTTAATGAGGAATGCCCCTGGATTAATGCCCTCACGTAGACACCTGGTTCCCCCTACATTCTCCTGATCACTCCATTATGTCTCTGTTTAGAGCTGTGAGACGTTCTATCTGAGTCAATTCTGATTTATCCTACTTCTTTACCCCCCCTCTGTGAGGAGGACAAATATATCCCACCGTACCTTTGGGATGGATTAGACACCACTGCTTGACCCGAGGCTCCTCTGATCTTTGCTATTTACTCTGTGTCGCCTATTTGCCCCATCCATTCCTAAATAACTCTTAACTTAGAACTGATCCGGTTCTTACTCGTGACCCTCGCCAATTTTTCACTACTCTATATAGCCGCGTTCCAACTTATTTTTGTTGGTTTTTCCAGCCCTCTGACGCTCATGTGCCCTTATATCCCTCCCTGAGTTCAGCCTGCCTCATATGGGCCATACATATAAACTACATCTTAATATGGCCGCTTCATTACCCGTCCCCGTCAACACCTTCAGCCTTGGCGCTTATCTGCCTATTATGACCTGCCTCCATCCCGCGTTTCTTCTTCCGGGTCACACACCCGGCGACCATATAAACAGTCCCTTTAAACCGCTTCCAGCTACCTGTCCCGCGCCGGGTGTTTGGTCCGCACATCGAATTTAAGAAACGCGCTTTAATACAATCTACAGGTAAGAGAGTCTACCCTCACTCCTAACTGCAATATCCCTATCTTAGCGTTTTATACCCAGTTTAAGTCTGATCCTCCATTATTTTTCCCCCCTCCCTACCCCTGTAGGAGACACCATTACTTCTCCCCCGGATCCCTTTGAGAACCTGTAGGGGAGCGAACTCCTTACTCGCTGTCTCCAATCATCCCAATTTTGCCGCTCTCGACCGCACTAACCCCGACGGCCCTAGAAAGCCCCCGCAAGAGCTGTGCTTCGTTCCTCTAACTGGTAAGTCTGAAAAAACGCGGGCTTTTTCTTTCGCCCCTGATTTCCTTGAAGCCGTTCGGTTTAGAAAACCAGCGCTGAACTATGCATCGTGTAATAAACAGATAAGCTTAAAAATTCTACATAAATGCGCGCCCGCTATTTGTTTCTCCATTTGTAGATGCATTAGTCGAAAAAGAGCTCTGCCCAAATCCTTCGTGCTCGACCCTCAGGATATCCTCTAAATAAATGGTATTTTAATATATCTTCCCTACAGAGAACTACCTCTCTCCTGTGGCCCCAGTTTCCCTCCTCTTCACCTCCGCCCTGATGAAGGTGTAGCCCGGCCTGGGCTATACACCAAAACGCGCGTCGGCGTTTGTTCCACCTTGGGAACCCATTAAATAACCTGTCTGTCCTATATTCATCTATGGCAACTGTGTGAAGCAAAGTGTGAATGACTGAGAATGACTGTCTGTGTGTCTGGTGATATGTTTTGTGGAAACACGGGCCCTGTTTAAGAAATAACTCTAATGTTTTATTGTATATTTATATTTCCCATTATTGCACATGTTTACTTATATCTAAAAAATACTAAAAAAGGGAAAAAAATGAACTATAATAACTTATAATAAACTTCTTTGATACAATTCTAGGTGCAATGCATTTATGAGATATCCACATAGGGTTCAGAGTGATACCTAATTGGGACCTATTATAGGCCAATCTCTTAAACCTTTGGGCAGGTTCCCTTCCTGTTTTGACACTTTAAATTCCGTCTTCATCTGAGGTCTGAATTTCAACGCCATTTGGTGTGCAAAAGATGGTGCAGTTCATTTTGCACAGCAAATCTCGTCCTAGTAAGTTCACAGGACTTGAATCAAAAACAACGAATCTATGCATTTCTTTGAAATTCCCTATTTTAATTTCCATGGGTTCTGTAACTGGGGTATTAATTAATTTATTAGAAACACCCACTACTTGGATTGCTTCTCCCGAGAGGGGTAGGTTTGGAATGTCTGCTGTTCTCACAGTAGAACGGGTAGTACCAGTGTCCAACAGAAAGGTGACGTCATTTCCTTCAACCTTTCCTTCAATGTATGGCCCTGACTGGTGCACCGGCAAGGAGGAACCAAGCACACACTCCTTGTCCTCCCCCCTCAGGCACCGTCAGTAAGGTTCGTCACAGAGGAATGTATCATTTAGCAGAAATTGCGAAGTTGCTGCATTTCTATCCTACCTTCCTTCCCAAACCTCTGCTTCCTCACTCTGTTGCGCTTTGCTCCTATAGTTTGGCCTAGGTGCACGAGGCAACTGATTCTGTTTTACCTGTTGCTGTGTCTTCCGTGGTCCCTAATTCTACGCCTGTTGGTTTAAATCATTAATTTGCGCATTATCATTCTGCACAGCCTTACACTCATCCCTCCAGTGCCCCATCTTTCCGCACCCATGGCAGGGGATCTTCTTCCTGGCCTCCTCTCTGCTCATTTTTACTCTTGGTTTTCCTCCACCCCCAGGGTTCGTATTCTGAGTATTCGTCAGTTTGCTTAACTGCTGTTCTTGGTGCTCTGCTAATTTTACTTGTGCTCACATGACTTTTTCTTTTAGTTCCCTTTTCTTGTTCTACAGCTCATTTTCACAATACTTCGCATATGTTAGGACCTCATCTATAGGTTTAGCTTGCCAACAGATTTTATTGTCTTTAATCCACTGTGTAATTTCAGGTCTTAATCCTAACACAAATCGATAAATGAAGTGAGTCATGTCCTTCATCTCAATATTATCCAAGCCACTGTATGTCTTGAACACCTGTAACAGTCGTTCATAGTATGAATGCACAGTTTCATCTCGATTCTGGGTAGTTCTATCTATTCGTGTCCAATCAGTTTCTTTTGCAGGCACCTTTCCTTTCAGGTACAGCATTACCTGGTTGTACCATTCATCACCTCCACTGAAGGGGCTCCTGTCTTTGGGTCTCTGGCGTATGCTTCACTTGGCCAATCAACAGCAATTTTACATTCTGTCCATAAATCTACGGGAACTACAATGTCAAAGAACTCATCTAGATCTTTCAGGAGGCATTTTTGAACTTTAACAAATCTCTCAACTTGCCTGTACCACTCTACAGGTTTCTCTCGTAATTTGAGTATATAATTTGTAAATGACACAATATCTTGTCTGGACCATGGAACTTGTACATATCCTCCACCTGGCACTTCTCTCATAGGATATAGTTTTTCTGCCTTGTCAGCTTCTTTTAGGACATATTCAGAAGTCATTTGTTTGGATCTACTGCCTTCTTTTTTCTTTGGCCACCTGGCTTTCCATTTCTCTAAGTCTCCCCATTTCTGTAACAGGTTCAGCAATTCTCTTATCTGCACCTTTTTTTCCCGACACGTTCATGTTTTCTAAATCTGTCAGAAAATTCTGCTTGGTAGGGTTTTTGCAACACTTTGGATCTGCTAACGTCTATTCCCATGCTAGCTGCGGTGTCCATTAATTTCTTCAAGGAACACTCTGGTGTTTTGGTAATACTTTTGCAAATGAATAGTAATTCTTCCTCACTAAGGGTGTTCAGCCTGTCCAATCCCACGTTCCCAGCCATCAATTCTTCCAATTCTATTCTTAAATTTTTAAATATCTAACGGGTTGGGATTAGGATTTATTTTTTCTAGTTCTCTGGTCCATCGATCTATTTCTTCAGGAGTCACTACTGTGGCACTCCTAGTACCAGACGAGGACTCAATCTGGACTTCTCTTGAACTAAAAGGAGTGTTCTTTCTCTGTGAACTGCCTTCTGGTTCCCTTATGGGTAAATCCATCAGGGAAATTACAGATTTGAATTCACTTGCCTGGTCATCAACTTTTAAAGGCTCTTTACTTGGCTGCACTAATGATGTAGTTGCAACTGGAGCTTTTGGACTAGCCTGTTTATCCCCATACAGAGGAACAACTGGGCCAATAGTTACCGGAACTGTCAAAGCCTCGGGACTTGTATTTAACTGGGAAATCTTCTGGATAAGTTCAGTTCTCTGTTTAATTAAAGGCTCTCTCTCTCGGTCCTGTAATACCTTTTCCATGGTGGCTTCATGTACTATCTGTGGGATCAAGGGAGGGTAAAGATTCGGTGCACTCGGATTTGCCATACTTGGTCCCTCATCATAATTTTGTTTCAGGAATTGATTTCTCGTACTCAGGGACCTGGGTTCCTCATTATATGTTGATGGATTTTTCATTAATAAATCCTCCAAGGTAATCATCATCAGAGTCACCACTGGCCATTAAATGTTTTGTTTTCTCAGTCCTTTCTCCTCCTATAGGCTCTTCTACGGTTAGTACTGGGTACAGTCCTTCTACCATCATGTTCTGTCTCCATTCTTTAATTCTTTTCTCTCGGGTCTCTTTCTGTACTTTCGGATAAAATTTTGCTAACCCTTTGTCAATTCTGGGTCTGTCTCGCTCAAAAGCCTCTTTTTCACATTCTTCTAAGGCCTCATATGGCGTTAGTCTGGGATGTAAATCATTAGTTCGAGTCCTCAAATTTAACAAAACCCTACCAATAAAAGTACCTTCTAAGGGAAATGCTAAAATTCCATCATCCTTAGTGTATTCCACCCAATTTTCCAACCATACGCAAGCATGGTAGCCTCTATCAAATATCATAAATGATGCGGGAATATTAGGTGGTGGAATAATGACGCCTTCTCTAGTTTTGATTGGCTTGTCTTTCTTAAAATAATTCTTTACTCTGTCTACCAGAGTCATTTTTCTCTTGCTTCCGTACATAGCGTTTAGTCTTCGGCCTTTCCACTGATCTCTCACAAAACCTTGATATCTTGGATCAGGTCGAGTCTCGGGATGAGTCGGATACCACATATACCTCGCAAAGACTTAGATTGTGTGAAAATACGTACTTCTGTTTACTATATTCTTCCAATGCTAGTGCGTCTTTTTAATTTTCGACAACCAATCAACACTGTGGTTGCAAATAATTTCGGCCAATGGGTGCGTGGCCTTTCCGTGAGACAAGTTCCCACACTCCTGCGCTCACCCCTCCTTTACAATGCTATTTCCGCTACACACCCTCTGTCTCGACCAATACCAGCGTGGCACTGAGTGACGTCAGCGCAGCTCCGTGACTGACTCCCTCCTTCACAAGGTAACAGAAACTCATTTTCTTTCCTTAAAGTGTAAGTGCTTTATTTAATTTACAACGTAAAACATTCGCCACTGTACTCGAGTGTCTAGAAAGGAAAGATTTGTTTCACTGCAAGTAAACCTCGTCTGTATAGTTTTCATATACTGCGGATAGATCCCTTCTGCCTATCCTTCACACAAGCATTAGAGAACCAGCTACTTCTTCGACTCATCCACTTAGTTTCTGGATATATACTAAGTCTAAAGTTTCACTAGCGAACCCTATTGCTATCACTCAAGCTCCGACAAACCTACTACTCCTTCTGTTTGACCCTCACTAGGTTATATCACAATAGAAGTTTTGCTAGCGAACTCGTTGCTATCACTCATTCAATTATTCATACAGAAAACCCTAATTAGGGCATCCAGTTCTGCCCAACCATACACTAATTTTCCTCAAGCCACTAACCTTACTGCGAGGTGGATTCTCCTCACCACCCGCTATTCTGCCCCCGGGGATTCCAGACAACATATAACAATTACTAACGAGTTGTGTTAATACATGGATCAATGTAACAGCATTTCACCAAAAATATTTCAAAAACATTTCATAACATTTCAAAGTATTTTTACATTTGATCGATCGATACTCTTATTTAGCAGCAATTAGATTTTACACAGTTAGCAGCAATTAACCTATCTACCTATCTTAACTAGTCCTTAACCATCATTCTGCTACCACAAAATTACTGATAGAGCGCGCAGGTCACCCGACTATTTTATTACCAAATATGCACACTTGGGCCCATAATTTATTTATAATACTTATTTAATCGGGTAACCTACCATAGTGCGCTATACAAGTATCAATTTTTTATTACCAGCAACCCTGTTCCTTTCTATTTTTCCCAATGTACCTGACTAACCAATCCTCATCACAGGTACCTAGGATCACAATGGATCAAGGAGCTAGCTGAAAAGATAAGCAGTCATCACAATATAATATCAATTACAATTGTTTGCACTCTTTATAATAACCACAGACTCAGGAAGTTTTGAAAACCTTTATCTAATCATCATCATCATCATATGTCATGAGCATAAGATTTACACAGAAAAGACTATCTTTAACTAGAATTAGAAATAATGTATAGCTATGAATAAGGCAGAGAATACTAATTATTTAGAAATCGTAAAATAAAGGGAAGGTGAAAATAAGGAACATGCTAATTTAGATCAACAGACTTTCACAACTTCACTAGAGGCGGGTAAAGAAAGGGAACATGCTAAATCAAAGTAGACTTTCGTAATTCACTAACTGTTTAAAAAGAAATGAAACTTATGCAATTTGATTTATCCAGAGTTTGCTTATTCACTATAGGGATGGTAAGATTGAACATAAACTATATGAAAAACGATTTAGCATTTGACTAAAGGTAGGTCAAAAGTGGAACATGCTAATAGACAAATAATGCATGGAAATCTCATTTATAAAGGGACAGAGGAGAAGAGGGAACACATGCAATTATGCTTGAAATAATTAGAAATGCAAATATAGATAAGCAATCACCCACACAGACTTTATATTTACCTAGGATAGAGTGAAGACCAACCCTGGCCACGGCTCAGATTGGAAAGACGGGAAAGGACCCTCAAGGACTTAGGTGCCAGTAGGCGAGCAGGTACAGCTCATGGACAGTCAGGACCGGATAACCCCAGAATTTGGATCAGGACCGGGTTCACCAAAGGGTACGACCAACACCCGCAGCTTCAGTTGCAACGCCTGCGCTACTCCCTCTCTGCAAGGAATCTGCCAATAACCCCAATTGGGTTCTTGAACCTCCCAGCAAAGTGCTTCGCCAGCACTTTAAGTCTGCAGCAAAACCCCAAATGGGTCTGCAGCTCTCTGAGTTCAGTCACCTATAGAGTGCGTTGGGTCAGTGACAGTTCAGCTATTTGGACAAGTCAGACAAATTCTCTAGCTAAACCTACGCTAGTTATACTGTTTTTCGGGTCAGTGTACCACCCCCCAAAGTGTAAGGATCCCCAATTTTGATTGGACAAAGGAGGAGGTCAGGTCATCACACCACCTAAAATTTAGACTTTCTCATGCTCCTTATTTGAATTTTCTACCCGCCCCTCGAATTTTACTTTCCCATGACATGTGTTTCACATAACAATGGTGAATACTATTTTCATATACAATTGTTACAAATGTAGTACAGTTCGGCTTCTTCGACTAGGTGAGAAGGCTCTCTCACAGGCTCATCTTGGCTTGGGTTGCCATCTGGCTTCCGTCCAAAGGTCATTTTTGTGGAGACTCGCAGATCTCGCGCAGACTCAGATTCAAGCAAGATCACGTTAGAACAGGCCAAGTTTTCGAAGTGTTACATGAAATGTAAAAGAACAGTTTTAGAACATAGAAAAAATAATTTCACTGTATACCATGGAAACGCTATACTATTCCCATTACTTTTATAATAACTATAGCATTAGGGTAAGTGTAGAACAAACAGCTTTGCGAAAGCGGCAATGCAAGCTTGGAGCATGTGAGAACACAAAGCGGCCATGTCAGCTGTATTGCGCATGAGCAAACACTTTCCCACCAGAACTGCGAGTACGTCACGTCACATGGGTATGACTGACGCATGCGCAGTCTAAATTCCCGCATAGCAGCGACCATTTTAGTGGCAAGCGTATTAGGTTTAGTAAACACATAGGCAAGCGTCACTGGGACACCCCGTGTAGTGTCAAAAGTGCAATATTAATAACACGAACATGTTGGTTTAGTTTATTAACATTATTTGAGGTTCTTGATACAAGCAAGTCGCTTAACGTGCGAATCCTTGCTCCATCAGTGTGACTGGAATTAAAAATGCCCACCTTTTATACGGCATTGCAGGTGGAAGCAAAATATACCCGAAAAGTGAACACCCACCTAAAGTCGAAGTATTCTTTTTCTTTTGTGACGCGAGCTGCAGTCGCGATCACCCCTCTCGCACCCCTTACTTATGTCAAAACTTAGACCGCATACAGTGAGTGGAAGATAAGGTGATTTACCGGGGTACCCAGGTGTTTATGCATGTTAGGCAGGGCTTTAAGTGGGATAAAAAAAACTGGTGGGGGCTCTCATAGGGGCGTGGCCGCTGTAATTAATGGTGTGGCTTAAAACACCAAAGTGGGACATCTGTACTCAGCAGAATGTGTCGCCCCACTGGCATTTTTCTGCTTCTGTCCATTCATTTAGATATATAGACTCTGGAGTTTGAACGGACAGGCGTCTTTGCGGTTCGCAACATGCAGGCCTTATTATGCCTGTGAGAACTCCAATGGTTTCCATCTCAATACACTGGGAGAATTGTAAATGGGCAAGAGTTGAGACGCGCTCTGCACTTTAGTCCTGTGTTTTTAAAAACAGTCTTTTTAAAACAGCCTTTGGTCTTTTTCTCTTGCCCCGCAAGTGCGCTTTTAAAACAGCATTTGGTCTTTTATCTTGCCCTGCAATTGCGCTTTTTACTAATCCTACATTTCCATCTTTTTAAAACTTAGACAGCAGCTTGGCGTTTTCTTACCTGCATCTCTTTTTACTAATCCAGTTGTCTCCACTTCCCCGGTCCGACGCGGCACTAGCCGATTGATCGGAGGGAAGTGGACACGCCCCCCTGACTCGCCCACCTCATTTCCGGTCGGGAAATTCGACTAAAGCCTTTCCCGCGCCCGGCCAGCTATTTAATCAGAAGCTGGGCCGGACGTGCAGCAATACAAGAGGTGAGACGTGCTCTCACTTAGAAGCGAGCACTGCACTTTAGTCCTGTGTTTCAAAAACAGTCTTTTTAAAACAGCCTTTGGTCTTTTTATCTCGCCCCACAAGTGCGCTTTTAAAACAGCGTTTTGTCTTTTATCTTGCCCCGCAATTGCGCTTTTTACTAATCCTACAATTCCATCTTTTTAAAACTTAAACAGCAGCTTGGCACAGTAGCATTTTCTTACCTGCATCTCTTTTTATTAATCCTATTGTCTCCACTTCCCCGGTCCGGCGCCGCACTAGCCAATTGATCGGAGGGAAATGGACACGCCCCCCTGACTCACCTACTGCACTTCCAGTCGGGAACTCCGAATACAGCCTTTCCCGCGCCTGGCCATCTATTTAACCATATGCTGGGCCGGACGCACAGCGGAAGCGTGCCAATGGACGTCTGCTCCCGTCTGCGCCAAGGCCGCGACAAGGGCAGGAATCTCTGCCCAAATTGACCCTAAATTGGTATATTCATGTTCATCTCACCATTGTAAATTAGAAATTCCTTTTGCAACTGACAAACACAAATTAGTCGCACCCACTAACCCTACCCAAAATTAAAGGGGGAACTAATCAATGTCCGCTCTATGTGCAAACATAGCCTAGATATCAGAGACTTAATAATAGAGCAACAGCTAGACTTCCTATTCATTACAGAGACCTAGCTTAAAGATTGGTGGAACCAGGACATCGCAATAGCCGTATCACCACTGTAGACGATCTGTAGAAATGACAGAGAAGGCACCAGAGGAGGGGGTCTGGCCATTATTGTATTGTGGTATTGTGGTATACTTATAGAGCGCAGCCTGTCACCACCAAGGGCATCCTGGCACTTTGAACCCTGATCTAGCAACTTCAGCAGCTAGCCTGTCCTCGGGAAGAGGTAGGTTTTCAACGCCTTTCTAAAGGCTGAAAGAGCCTCAAGACTCCTAAGGGATAATGGCAGGGAGTTCCAGAGTTTGGCCGCCGCTACTCTGAACGATCGGCCACCCATCCTCACTCTCTGGAAGCGCGGGACTACTAACAGCTTGGATGACGAGGAGCATAGAGCTCGAGATGGGAGATACCAAGCAAACATTCTCCGCAACGGGATTGGTCCCAAGCCATGAATAGCTCTAAACACAATACACGCTGCTTTGTAGCGAACGCGAAGGTGGACCGGCAGCCAGTGGAGTTCCTGAAGCGCTGCTGTAGATGAGCTGTAGTAGGGGCGGGAGAGGGCGAGTTTGGCCGCCAGATTTTGTACCCTTTGAAGCTTGCCCAGTAGTGTTGCAGGGGCATCCAATAGTAGTGCGTTGCAGTAGTCGAGTCGACTTAGGATGGTACTCCGCACTACTTCGGATCTGGCTTGCTCAGGGAGGAGAGGTAGGACCTTGCGCAGCATACGGATGAGCATCATGCACGTTGAGGTGGTCTTGTTTACGTGCAAATCCAGCTGCAAGTTAGGCCCAAAGATGACCCCCAGATTGCGCGCCGAGTGTGTGGCTGACACTGTCTCTGAAAAGGACGGGGGCCAAAAGTCATTTGGGAGGTCCCTGGGGATTCGGTCGCTGGAGCAGTGCAGCACCTCAGTTTTAGTACCATTGAACTGTAACGAGTTCAAGCGGAGCCAGTCCGCTGTGGCCTGCATGCACCGATGAAAAGTCTCCAGTGAGACCGCATCCTGTCCCTCCAGTGAAAAAACCAGCTGGGTATCATCTGCATAATTAAATGCAGAGATCCCAAACGATTTAATAAGCTGGACTAGAGGGCGGAGGTAGATATTAAAGAGTATGGGGCTGATGGCTGAGCCCTAAGGTACTCCTTGTCCCACTCTCCGCTCCTCTGAACTGAAGGGAGGGAGCGACACCCGTTGTTGACGATTATCCAGATAGGAAATTAACCAGTCCCTCGCCTTGTCTTTGAGCCCACACTCTTCCAGCCTCGCTATCAAAGTCGGATGGCTGACCGTGTCGAACGCGGACGACATGTCGAGCAGCACCAAAAAGGCCGCCCGACCACTGTCGACTCGCGCCCGCAGATTGTCTAACACGGTCACTAACGCGGATTCCGTCCCATGAGCTGGGCGGAAGCCAAATTGCGTCTCATCCAGCCAGGTGTTCCCTTCTAAGAAGCCGGATAGAGTGCGGGTGACCAACTTTTCCATGATTTTAACTGGAAAAGGAAGCAGGGAAATTGGCCGGTAATTGGAAAGACAGGCAGGGTCAAGCGTAGGTTTTTTTAGCAGCGGGGATACCACTGCCTTCTTCCAACAACCCGGTACAATCCCTGTCTCAAACGACTGACAGCAGATGGAATGTAGAGGCTGGAAAAGTTCCTCCTGAAACAACCTCCAGAGTTTTGGCGGAAGAGGGTCAAGAGGCGAGCCAGATGAGATCGTAAGAGCTAGGCTGCCAAACTCCTCCAAGGAAGGCAGAGGAAAACTACTCAGTTGGGGTCGACTGGCCTCAATCGCCGGAGCTCCCAAACTGGAAGCCTGGTCCAAGGAGGGCAAAGAAAGGCTGCTCAGCTGGGGTCGACTGGCCTCAGACGCCGGAGCTCCCAGACTGAGGGCCCGGACCAAGGAAGGTAGAGGAGAGCTACTCAGCTGGGGTCGACTGGCCTCACTTGCCGGAGCTCCCAGACTGAGGGCCTGGTCCGAAAGGGGCGAGGAGAAGCTACTCAGATGGGGTCAACTGGCCTCCATTGCCGGAGCTCCCAAGCTGAAAGCCTGGTCCAAGGAAGGCAGAAAATAACTACTCAGCTGGGGTCGACTGGCCTCAGTCGCCGGAGCTCCCAGACTGAGGGCCCGGACCAGGGAGGGCGGGGGAGAGCTACTCAGCTGGGGTCGACTGGTCTCGCTTACCGGAGCTTCCAGACTGAGGACCTGGTCCACAGGGGAGAGGGGAAAACTGCTCAGCTGGGGTCGACTGGCCTCAATCGCCGGAGCTCCCAAGTTGAGCACCTGATCCTCTGGTCGGGGTCGGCTGGCAGGTGAGGCCGGAGCTTCCAAACAGAGGTGAGAAACCCCCTGCAGGGGTCGACTGGCCATCGCCTCCGGAGCTCCCAAACCAGTGGAAGAATCAACTGGATCCTGCAGACCCTCCAGGATTCTGCGGATTTTCTCCTCAAAGGCCTCGGCAATAGAATCACAGAGAGCTTGCGATGAAGGGACAGAACTGGCCACACACGTGGGGTGGGCGAGGTCTCTGACAATTTTAAAAAGTGCCTGAGCCTTGTTAGGGGCATGATTCAAGGTGGATTCAAGATAGGACGCTTTAGCCACCTTGATCTGAGCCTTGTATTTTTGTATGGCGGACCGGAACACAATTTTCTCCGAATCTAAGTATTGTTTCCTCCACGCCCTTTCTGCACGTTTGCAGTCGAGTTTGAGCTGGCGAAGTTCGCTCGTATACCAAGGACTGGCTCGGTTCACCCTACCCCGTGATTTCCGAAGGGGTGCCAGCTTATCCAGTGAACTCGAGATGGACTGGCAGAAGCGAGAATAGCTCTCCTCAGCTGTATTACCAAGCTTAAAGTCCTTGCCTAGAATGTTCGGCAGAGGGGAGGTTTTAAGAATTCTGGACCAAGGTCTCTCTAGTTTGGCTTGGGATAGTCCGGCCTCCCGTGAGGTGTGGTCCTCCAGCCAGAGAGAAAACATGACCAAGAAGTGGTCTGTCCAATACTGGCACTTAATATCCTCTACCGAAACCCATAGTGGATCCGCGAATAATAAGTCCAGGATATGACCTTTCCGATGCGTGGTGACATTTACCAGCTGTTCCATCTTGATATCCATGCAGGCTTGGCTGAGGGAAAAAAAATGCATTATCCCTTGAGCCGCCTGCCCACAGGTTGAAATCACCAAGAATCAATAGCTTGGAGTGGGAACTAGAGAGTTCATAAATCAGGTCAATAAGGAGTGCTATAGTTGGTGCTGGTCCTGGAGGACGATAGCAGAGGACACCTGAACACAGTTTCAGCTCCTGCTGTTTGACTGTGAAGCCCATCAGTTCAAATCCCGATACCTCACGAATCTTTAGCTGGGAGAGAGTAAGCGAGTCTTTGTAAATAAACCCGATTCCCCCTCCTCGATTAAGCGGGCGAGGGGTGTGACTAATTTTATAGCCTGAAGGGCAGGCTAGGCCCAGCTCCACCTCACAGTCCTCCCGAGTCCACGTTTCTGTATGAAAGAGGACATCGAGATTTTCAGACTCAATGAGGAAGGCAATTTCCATGTGGTGCTTACAAAGAGATCTAACATTAAGCAATCCACAGGAAATTCGCTTGGTAGTTGATAGACTGGCCTGGTTCTGACAAGGTCTGAGCCTAAGTAGCTCAGGCCGGGAGTAGGTAATACGGTGGGAGCCAGAGGGGCCAGAGGTAGCGGCCCTAAGCGCGTCCGTTGCGCGAACGGGCACAAACGGGCTTACCTCTGGCGCACCTCCGGCACGCCTACGACGCGCCCGCTGCGCGCGAGTGCTGCGCGTCGATCCATCCATCCTAAAGTACTATTACGCTGAGCGGAGGACCGCCTACTAGCCTCTTGCCTTACGCAAGATGGCCGCGGAGTGCCTCGCCTCACAACCCAACCCAAGATGACGGACCCACTAATACTGTCTGACCTCGCCGAATGCGAGGGAATGAGAGATTAAGTGCCGGTGAGCCTCACGAACTTCCCCGGCCTGCGGACGCTGACAGAGTACAAATTAATCAATTTATTCTAGCCAGAAGCGCTAGCAAGGTGAGCAATAAGGCGCTGACAAGGTGAGCGTTAAAACGCTAATAAGGAGAGCTTAAGCGCCGCAAGATAAAACACAGAGCAATACACTTTAAAAATAGCGAGTAAAAGGCGCGGCAGCTAAATGCGCTGATGGCAGGTTCTGATGGGTATAGGACTGTACGACCGAAAAAAATGTGTTTTGTTGTAGGTTAGCTTCTAGTATTATATTTGTATAGTTTTCTTTTTTAGCTAGTTTGATGTGAATATGGTAAAGTTTTCTGCTTATTTTATACGCTTGTTTTTCTGCTGCATTAAAACACTGTCTCCATTTGCGCTCTTGTTGTTTACATTGGAGGTGTACTTATTTCAGAGTAGGTGTAAACCAGGGGGTTTGCTGGGATGTTTTTTTCTATCATTTCTTTGTGGTTTTAGCTTGTGTGACAAGTTCATCACTGACAGTAGTCATCCAATTATGGAAGAGATGTGAGTCTGCTGCAGTGTTCCTTATCAGGGTAGGCAACGCGGTCTGTGCAGTATGAGCCAGCTTGGGATTGTTTTCGAATTATTTCTAGTTACGCCTGGACTGCAGGCTTATTGGTTGTATGTCCCGATGATTTGTCAAAGGGATCTTCAACGTAAGAGGCAAAAAGTTGTGAGAGATTATATGCATTGTACTTCTTAACTAGCATTTCAATTGTAGCAGTGCATTTCTTATGCTTAAGAAATAAGACTGTTCAATAAATACTTTTATTGAAAACGCCCGTCTCTCTATTTCTAAAGCAACTCTGGTGAAACGAAGCATGCACGAATGACTGAGTGATATAGCCGTCTATTGTTTCTGCGACTCTAGGGATACGTTTCATTCTGGGTAAACAAAGTTGTCATGTTATATGGTTGTCAGAGACTAATCCCTTCTTGTACTTTCGAGAAAGTTTCTAGTGACCTCTGAGCTAGCTGGCACTCACAATTAAGTCTAATATATACGATAGAGACCTAGTCGACTTCAGTCCTATGTCTAAACTATAGTATATGTTATTCCAATGCGCAGAGCCTATTGAGAATATAGGAACTACACTACATGGCGCCCAACGTTTGGTAAGGCGATAATTTAATGCTAGATACTAGAGTAACTCAGTCGTGCCTTTCATACAGACCCCTTTTCCCATAAAAACTCCAATAGACGTCTGGAGTGGGTGAAAGGATAATATCCGCCAAAACTGAGTAGGACGAAAAATCCTATGTATTATTTTTTTGTTTGTTCAACGCTGAAGGATACAGTGTTCCAAAATATTATGCACCTAATCTTTGTTTCCTTGAAACTTGTTCTGGAAACTCTCAGCCGACTAAAATGCCGGATAGTGATACCAAATTAGAGAGAGCCGCAGCAGCAGCTCAAGCAGTTTTAGATGACGCTGCTATGCTAGAAAATGACACGGATGCTATATTGCTCCCGGTAATTGTAAGGAAAAGTTTAACTTACAGACTCATAAATAATGGAGTATCATCAAAAGGTGGCAGAGTAATCTTTGTAATAGAGACACATGAATATCGGCAGACAGAGGTATTCTATTCATGGATTCAGTTTCCAGCAGCTAATGCAGGAACACGTGAGTTCAACTACTATAAAGCAGAGGAACCTCCAGCAGAATACGTTCCCTTCTAGGATGTTGAAATTCTACTAACTTACCAAGAGCATCAGCTCTGGTATAATGGTGTCCTAAAACATGAAAATCACATTACCTTGGTCCACTAGGTAGACCAGGAGCAACATGGCCGGTACTAGCCAGCTATACACCACATCCAGACATTGAAAGGATGTCAGATGCAGGATTGTTAGCTCAGCTAAAACAGTTAATTAAAATTCATAGACAATTGGTTCAATATGTCATGCGGACATTAACAGTCCAACCAGCTGTAAGAATTCCACAGCACACCCCTCACCAAGGGAACACAAATAAAATTACACCACAGACTATACAGTCAGTCATTGGTAAACTACCAGCAAAACGAGAACAAATTCCGTTCTGGTTAGCACAAAAAATGAGGAGGCAGTATTTCCTGATAGTACGCCTCATGAGAAACACAGGATTCTGACAATCTGTTTACGTATGGGGATTGCACCACACGTAGAGGATTGCGACACTTGGGGCACAGTCTTTGCTTCAATCTACTCTAAAACACATGGTGTTCCATCCATGGCGGTGATACCAGACGTTCTAAGACAGATTCAAAATGAATACGATCCAGGACCGGCCTTAAATCTAGGTATGGAAAGATTTCAAACAGGTCTCGGCTATACTATTAGCCAACATTAGAGGAGAAGCAGCATCAGTGGCAATCCACCAGAAATTAAAAGAAACAGACATTACTGAGCAACCGTATGACCTTGCCAGAATCATTGAAAAATCCTATGAAGAACTTGTAGAGATAGTTTAGGTGGGAAACCGTTAAAACCCCAACTAACTGAAAATTCTGAAAAAGTTTTTATTAAAATAATCTCACTATTCCTAAAAAGAAGTGGGAAAACAGTAAACAGACATTTCCTAGAGAGAAGCGTTCTCAGTCCAGAGGAAGGTCTCCCCAAAGGAGAGTTAGGTCTCCTGAACAGGGAGGTAGGTCCTCTCGTACCTTTCAGACTTCACTGCAGAAATCAGAAAGAAGAGGACGGTCAGACCAGAAAGAAAAACACGTCAAGTCCAAAGACAAAGAACCCGTTCACCAAAGTAAAAAAGCTCAATTTTCAAAAAAGAAGGTAGCAAGCATAAAGATCAAACATGCCGCGGATTCTGAGGACACAACTCAAGAACGGGGAATGGGCTCAGACAATGCTAGACAGCGCAACAGAAGTAACCATAGTTTGGCAGGATCCTGATGGATAATCTGGAGACAGTGGACTTGAATGAATGCATTCAGGTTGAAACTACCGACACCAGGGTTAGTGTACCTCACAAGTTATATGAAGTAACACTCCGGGTGGAGGGGGACATAACTCGAAAAATAAGAGCACTCTTTTTTGAGAATCTCTCTAAGGGCTATGACATTCTTCTAGCTCGAGCTCGGCGGAGAAGGGTAGGTCATGCAGCCAAGGCACAAGTGATCAGAGTTTTGACTTTTGGACTCATCCTTGATGCCTTATCCCGCCGACCCCTCTGGTGGCTGTTAGTTCTTGACAGATAGGCATAGGACAACTCCCACAGAGGTAATGCACGCACAAACTCACACATGACACCAGCATGTGGTAAATCACCTTTTAAAGGTCCTGATGAATCGCGGGTAACTTTTGCCCACTGCGAGAAACATGTCGACCGTTTGCACCACTAGCCCTATCTAGGTTCACCTGACCTTACTTGTTGACTCCTAGTGAGCTAGCCCCCTGTTTTTAATTGCAGCGAGGGACCCCCAGAATAAAGTTGATTCCGGTACCCTTAGCTACATTTTAATACCCCTTTTTCACTATCACATACGACCCTGCCCACACACCCACACCTCACCATAAGGCTGTTGGAACAAAAGATCTCCGCCAAAGAGCCCCTCTTTGAGGTGAGCCCGTCGGGGATTGCACCGCCTCCCCGACGAGGAGCAACCGCCGATGATGAAGCATGACATCCTTCGGGGTGTGTGAGGCAAATCCATCCAACAAAATGGATGCCCTTGGGTGTTACATTTACACCTTTGGTCACGCCAGTTAGTCTTTCCCTCAGTCACGCTTAGGAACAGTCCAGCACCCCCCCTTGCTGTATTCTTCTAGCTGAACAAGACTGGCCACCTGCAGTTGTTAGGGAGTGCCCACACAGCGAAGAGATAATTATGCCAGCCTTCTCAAATCACATTCCAATTCATAAAAAATATACATATGCCAGGAAATGGGCAGTAGCCCAAGCTCCAGCAATATATAAAAATCATGTAGGATGGGATGAGGATTCTCCTCACCACAAAATCCAGTTACAAAATCAACCTACTGCACAGAGGCAGTACCCAGTAAAGCAAGAAGCTAAAAAACAAGTCAGGGAGATTTTAAATCAACTCGAATACCAAGGGGTGATTGAAACATGCACCTCGTCAATGAACAATCCTTTGTTTCCTGTCTCCAAACCAGACAATTCATATTGTCTAGTATTGGATTACAGACACTTAAACTCTTGTTGCAAAACTTTTTCAGTACCAAATGCACACAGTGCAGCACTGATGAATAACATATAAATATAAAACCACATTAGATATTTCAAATGGCTTTTTCTGTCAAAACATTGCACCGGAAAGCAGACATTTGACCGCTTTCCCAATCTTGGGGACACAGCGACGATTTTGCCGTCTCCCCCAGGGATTCAAGAATAGTCCTGGGTTATTTTCAGCCAGGGTAAGAGAGTTACTAAAAATGTATAACGATGAGGCATTATCTTACAGATGACGACTTGGACAGGCACTTGAAAAGAGTGAACACCATAGTACTTGGGTTTGCTTCTGAAGGGTACAAATTCAATTTTAAGAAATCACGAATTGCCCACCTCAATGTCCTATTCTTAGGATACGAGTTATCAAGTGAAGGCAAAAGCCTGGCAGCAAACTTTCTTGAGAAATGTGCGCTGCTCCAACCTCCAAAAACGCTGAAAAACTTACAGTCAATTCTTGGTTTCCTGCATTTTGGAAGAACTTGCTTTCTGAACTACGTGGTAAGGGTTAAACCTCTCTACGAACTAATCAAACCTGATTTCAAACCAACTAATTGGACTCAAACACACACAGAAATTCTGCGTTCTGTCCAAACAGACATTACAGCAAAAACAAAATGACAGAAAGGCGAAAATGTGCACAATCTTGTGATCCGAATCATCCCAGGGAGATGTGGATTCACATACCTGACCTTTAATGAAGGTGAAAAGGTACCCATAGCATACAAATCACACTTGTACACGCAAGCTGAAATGAAATTCACTTCAACAGAAAAAATTCTGACAGCGGCTCAAACTGCATTAGCAAAAAAGAGAGCTCTCGCGCAGGGTAAAAGCATAATGATCGTTACGCCTGTACCTGCCTTAGAGGCAGTGATGAAAGCAAGCATTCCCAATGCTAAAGCTTTACATCCAAGATGGATACAATGGGTTAATTCTGTTGCTGCAACAGACGTTGAGTATGTTTTTGACCCTAACTTAAAAACACAAGAATTCCTACAATACGAGTATGAGTGCCCTCTGCCGACCGAAATTCTGCCTCTAGAACAGTATGGCTGTATAATATATACAGACGGATCAGTACAGCCCGCAGTTGGGGGTAAACAAGCCTATAGTGCAGCATGCGCAATCGTTAAAGGTCCTTGGCGCGAAGGTAAATTCAGACCTATGATCACTTTAACTCAATCACTCGGAGACTGTACAGCTCAGCGAGCTGAACTACAGGCTTTCAAGATGGCGCTAGAAAATACCGATCGCGAATTCTACACACTAATAGTGTGCGATTCGTATTACTGCGTTGTGGAGAAGAAGCGGCCCTTACCTCCCCGGGGTGAAGTCCGAGCGTGGGGGCCCTATTCCCCGCACCCGGTCAGACAGCGTCCCTATCACACAGGACTCCTTCCCTCTCTCCTCCCCTACAGGAATCCGCATCCACATCCAAGCCCGGAGGACCGGAAACAATCTCCCGCGACCCCGGAAGTGCAACACCCTTTGAGGAACCGGAAGCGGCCGCCTCTGACCCCGGAAGTGCTTGTCCGGAAACCTACCAGGAAGATAGAAAAGCCGTCGGGAAAGAAGGAGAGAGGTTCCAAGCAGTGGACTCGTGGCAGGAGGCAGCGGCAAGCGAATAACCACAGACAGTGAGCGGAGCGGAGCAGCAAAGCCGAAGTGAGGACGAGGAGGAGGACGTCTGGACCGAAGACTGGTGGCGTCCTCAGGAGGTGGCTGGAGAGCTGCCACAACTCGCCGGAGAGTTGCGGCGGGGCACGTGAGTACACTCCATCCTTTCTCAGTGTCCCCCTCCCTGTAAATAGTTGTACATATTGTGGTATAGCTTCACGAGCACGAAGGCACTGTATATTGACTCCTATCACTTGCACGGTAAAGAAGCCTGAACACCTTCCTCGTCACTTGCCACCCCCTTCCCCCTTCCCCTCTTACTTGCCTTGTCCATCCCACCTTGCCGTCCCTTCCTCACGGTCAGTTTCCGGTCCCCTCACTCCCAGGTGTAGGTGGAGGTGCTCAGACGTCCTTTGCCCAGACTAAAGCCCTATACTCTTCTCTCTCTTTTTGCATACCTCCGAGGAGTACCAGTACCCTGAGGCGAAGAAGACGACATCTGCCAGGAGAAGAAGCCCCAACCAAACGACCCCACCATGCCAGCCCGACATCCCAACAACCTCGCCCTGCATATCCAGCCGGAACCCATCCACCAAAAACCTTCCCTCCAACTTGACTTTGTCCAGAACTTACAATAAAAACCGTTGATCATAGCACACTATATCCGGCCACCCCGCCTGTTCTTGTTCTGGTCCACCCAACCCCCTACTCCACAGTTGGTGTCAGAAGTGGGATATCCCGGAAGCATGGAGGCCGCAGTCAAACAGCTGGCAGAATGCCAGGAACAACTTGGGAAAATGATGGAGAGGCTCCTCAAGACGGCGGGAGACGATTGCGGGCAGTTGCAGATGTCCTGAAGGGTCAGGGAACCGCGCAGGACGGGGCAACAAAGACCGGTTCCCTCCCTTCCCTCCATAGTATTGCAGAAATACATACCAGGTGAAGACCCCGATTACTTATTTATGAATTTTGAGCGCCTAGCCAAGGCTGCTGCCTGGCCTGCAGACCGATGGAGCCTCTACCTTGGTCCCCTGTTGACGGGTGAGCTGCAGGTCGCAGACCAGCAGGCCAACATCCAGGGACAAACCTCCTATAACGACATTAAGGCCTGCATCCTGGAACGCCTGGGGATTGACGATGAGACGTACAGGGTTCGTCTGTGCCAGGCAAAGGAAGGACCCCAAGAAACGCCTTGGGCTTTGTCATTTCGCATACAGGACTTGGCCAACCGATGGTTGAAGCCCGCTACGGCCACCAAAGAAGACATCCTGTCAAAAATCTACCTGGAACAATACCTAGCATCCCTACATCCCGCCACCCAGAAATGGATACGCCAACACGCACTCCTGACACTCGACAGTGCAGTAGAAATCGCCAGTGCCTACAGCAGAGCCCAGGAAGCACAGCGACCCAAGGAGGAACACCCTTCTCGTATACCACATGGCGGTCATCCCCGGGCCCAAAGGCCCCCTCCCGTCATCAGGAAACCAGATCCTGCTCCATTGATGCCCTACCCGGTCATGCCTCGCCCAAACCCGCCCGGACCTCAATGTTACCATTGCGGTGAATACGGACACATAGCTCGGATATGTCCACAAAAGGAAGAACCCATGGACATCGGACTCTCCAGGAACTATGTATATCTCACCGCAGAAAACACTCCTCCGCCTTTTCGATGTCCAGTACAGATAGAGGGGCACCGAATGATGGCCCTTGCCGACACCGGATGTAGGCACAGCGTTGTACGACCGCAGGAACTGCCACATCCTATCGGACCAGTGACAGGCACCGTGGCCATCAAATGTGTCCATGGCGATACCAAGATTTACCTGACAACCAGAGTCCGTGTACAACATCCCTCCGATAAAGGGAGCCTGCTAATGGTTGGTCTGGTACCCAAGCTCCATGAACAAACTATTCTGGGTAGCGACTACAGCGGTTTTCCCCACCTCCTGCAAGACACTATGGACTCCCTGAAGAAATGGTGGGCTGAAGCCCCTTTTCCCCATGTTTCTCCTTCAGTGGACTCCCCGTCTAAACCCTCCAAATCCAGGAACCAGAAAAAGAAAGAAAAAAGGGACTTTGCCATGGCCTACCCTGCACAGGTGGATATCCATCCTTGGGAAATAGACAGGGAATTCCGCGCCACCCAACAAGAAGACCCGGTGTTACAAGGAGCCTGGGGCCGGGCCCTGGATAACGAGGACCCGCTGCAAGTAGGTCCTTACTTCTTCCGAAAGAACAGACTTCTATACAGGAAGGGAGGGCCCGAGCAATCCCCCCAGTTGGTTATCCCCGGACTGTTTTGTGATAAAGTTCTGTTTCTGGCCCACAGTCACTTCCTAGGAGGGCATTTCAGCAATGAGAAAACGGGACAAACGATCCTGGACAAGTTTTATCGGCCTGGTGTTCACGGGCAAATAAAACGGTATTGTAGGGAATGCCCGGTCTGCCAGAGAAACAGCCGATACCGTCCCCCGAGGGTTCCTCTCCAACCCCTCCCTCTTATTGATGTCTCATTTACCAGAGTAGGGATGGACCTTATAGGACCCCTGCTGCCCTCTAGGAGTGGGTGTAGGTATGCTCTTGTGCTGGTGGACTATGCCACCCGCTTCCCTGAAGCCGTTCCCTTACGCCAACCCACCACCCAGAACATAGCCAAGGCCCTCATCTCCATCTTCTCTAGAGTGGGTTTTCCATGCGAGATCTTAACTGATCAGGGGACGCCTTTTGTCTCATCCCTCATGCGCCAGGTGTGCTCCCATCTGGGTATTAAGCAAATAAGGACCACGGCCTACCACCCCCAGACTGACGGGTTGGTGGAACGCTACAATGCCACCCTAAAAACAACCCTTAAGAAGCTCCTAGGCCTAGAGAGCAAGAGATGGGAGGAGATGCTTCCCCTTGCTCTTTTCGCCATCCGGTGTAAGGTCCAAAGCAGCACCGGATACTCGCCGTATGAGTTGTTGTACGGACGAGCACCTCGGACCCTGTTAGACATGGCTAGGGAGGCCTGGGAAGCCGAACCGGACAGAACCCGGCCCTTACCTGAATACGTAGACAATCTGAGGACACACCTAGGACAGATAAGGGAGATCGTGAGGCAGAATATGGTAGCCGCCCAAGTCACACAAAAACAGAAGTATGACAAAGGAACCAAGAGCTGTTCCTTTAAATCTGGGGACCTTGTGTTGTTGCTCTTGCCGTCTTCTGACCACAATCGATTTACAAAAGGGGGTGGTGATGAACAGAGTGTCTGAATTGAGCAGACCACTCTTACCCAGTCCAAAGATCAGGGCTTGATCCATCACCGTTATTTATCTCACTGCCCCATCCCAGCTCAGAACCTGGCTATATGCAAATCAGTCTGTCCCTGGCCCAGTGCATCATGGGAACAGGGCAGACTAAACTACCAAGCCAATTCTTTACCAGAAAGGAGACAAGCTACCGGGGACCGGTTTCTGGCATTTCAGCCTCTTCGGCCCGGCTTGCTTGAATCCTGATGGAGCAGTGAGAAAGGGACTCATGTCTGAGTATACCCTGCCACACCTATAGTGGCCAAAATCGATTTACAAAAGGGGGTGGTGATGAACAGAGTGTCTGAATTGAGCAGACCACTCTTACCCAGTCCAAAGATCAGGGCTTGATCCATCACCGTTATTTATCTCACTGCCCCATCCCAGCTCAGAACCTGGCTATATGCAAATCAGTCTGTCCCTGGCCCAGTGCATCATGGGAACAGGGCAGACTAAACTACCAAGCCAATTCTTTACCAGAAAGGAGACAAGCTACCGGGGACCGGTTTCTGGCATTTCAGCCTCTTCGGCCCGGCTTGCTTGAATCCTGATGGAGCAGTGAGAAAGGGACTCATGTCTGAGTATACCCTGCCACACCTATAGTGGCCAAAATCGATTTACAAAAGGGGGTGGTGATGAACAGAGTGTCTGAATTGAGCAGACCACTCTTACCCAGTCCAAAGATCAGGGCTTGAGACTCTGTCCCTCACCACCCCTTGTTGTAAATATTTTTGTCCACCCTAAGCGTGGAAGGGTATACTCAGATGTGAGTCCCTTGCTCATTGCACCATCAGGATTCAAGCAAGCCGGGCCGAAGAGGCTGAAATGCCAGAAACCGGTCCCCGGTAGCTTGTTTCCTTCCCAGTGTAAGAATTGGCTTGTGTAGTTTGGTTTGCCCTGTTCCCATCATGCACTGGGACAGGAACAGACTATTTTGCATACAGCCAGGTTCTGAAACTGGGAAGGTGCAGTGAGCTAAAAAACGGTGTTGGATCTAGCCCTGATCTCTTGACTGGGTGAGAGTATTCTGTTTAATTCAGAGACTCTGTCCCTCACCACCCCTTGTTGTAAATATTTTTGTCCACCCTAAGCGTGGAAGGGTATACTCAGATGTGAGTCCCTTGCTCATTGCACCATCAGGATTCAAGCAAGCCGGGCCGAAGAGGCTGAAATGCCAGAAACCGGTCCCCGGTAGCTTGTTTCCTTCCCAGTGTAAGAATTGGCTTGTGTAGTTTGGTTTGCCCTGTTCCCATCATGCACTGGGACAGGAACAGACTAATTTGCATACAGCCAGGTTCTGAAACTGGGATGGTGCAGTGAGCTAAAAAACGGTGTTGGATCTAGCCCTGATCTCTTGACTGGGTGAGAGTATTCTGTTTAATTCAGAGACTCTGTCCCTCACCACCCCTTGTTGTAAATATTTTTGTCCACCCTAAGCGTGGAAGGGTATACTCAGATGTGAGTCCCTTGCTCATTGCACCATCAGGATTCAAGCAAGCCGGGCCGAAGAGGCTGAAATGCCAGAAACCGGTCCCCGGTAGCTTGTTTCCTTCCCAGTGTAAGAATTGGCTTGTGTAGTTTGGTTTGCCCTGTTCCCATCATGCACTGGGACAGGAACAGACTAATTTGCATACAGCCAGGTTCTGAAACTGGGATGGTGCAGTGAGCTAAAAAACGGTGTTGGATCTAGCCCTGATCTCTTGACTGGGTGAGAGTATTCTGTTTAATTCAGAGACTCTGTCCCTCACCACCCCTTGTTGTAAATATTTTTGTCCACCCTAAGCGTGGAAGGGTATACTCAGATGTGAGTCCCTTGCTCATTGCACCATCAGGATTCAAGCAAGCCGGGCCGAAGAGGCTGAAATGCCAGAAACCGGTCCCCGGTAGCTTGTTTCCTTCCCAGTGTAAGAATTGGCTTGTGTAGTTTGGTTTGCCCTGTTCCCATCATGCACTGGGACAGGAACAGACTAATTTGCATACAGCCAGGTTCTGAAACTGGGATGGTGCAGTGAGCTAAAAAACGGTGTTGGATCTAGCCCTGATCTCTTGACTGGGTGAGAGTATTCTGTTTAATTCAGAGACTCTGTCCCTCACCACCCCTTGTTGTAAATATTTTTGTCCACCCTAAGCGTGGAAGGGTATACTCAGATGTGAGTCCCTTGCTCATTGCACCATCAGGATTCAAGCAAGCCGGGCCGAAGAGGCTGAAATGCCAGAAACCGGTCCCCGGTAGCTTGTTTCCTTCCCAGTGTAAGAATTGGCTTGTGTAGTTTGGTTTGCCCTGTTCCCATCATGCACTGGGACAGGAACAGACTAATTTGCATACAGCCAGGTTCTGAAACTGGGATGGTGCAGTGAGCTAAAAAACGGTGTTGGATCTAGCCCTGATCTCTTGACTGGGTGAGAGTATTCTGTTTAATTCAGAGACTCTGTCCCTCACCACCCCTTGTTGTAAATATTTTTGTCCACCCTAAGCGTGGAAGGGTATACTCAGATGTGAGTCCCTTGCTCATTGCACCATCAGGATTCAAGCAAGCCGGGCCGAAGAGGCTGAAATGCCAGAAACCGGTCCCCGGTAGCTTGTTTCCTTCCCAGTGTAAGAATTGGCTTGTGTAGTTTGGTTTGCCCTGTTCCCATCATGCACTGGGACAGGAACAGACTAATTTGCATACAGCCAGGTTCTGAAACTGGGATGGTGCAGTGAGCTAAAAAACGGTGTTGGATCTAGCCCTGATCTCTTGACTGGGTGAGAGTATTCTGTTTAATTCAGAGACTCTGTCCCTCACCACCCCTTGTTGTAAATATTTTTGTCCACCCTAAGCGTGGAAGGGTATACTCAGATGTGAGTCCCTTGCTCATTGCACCATCAGGATTCAAGCAAGCCGGGCCGAAGAGGCTGAAATGCCAGAAACCGGTCCCCGGTAGCTTGTTTCCTTCCCAGTGTAAGAATTGGCTTGTGTAGTTTGGTTTGCCCTGTTCCCATCATGCACTGGGACAGGAACAGACTAATTTGCATACAGCCAGGTTCTGAAACTGGGATGGTGCAGTGAGCTAAAAAACGGTGTTGGATCTAGCCCTGATCTCTTGACTGGGTGAGAGTATTCTGTTTAATTCAGAGACTCTGTCCCTCACCACCCCTTGTTGTAAATATTTTTGTCCACCCTAAGCGTGGAAGGGTATACTCAGATGTGAGTCCCTTGCTCATTGCACCATCAGGATTCAAGCAAGCCGGGCCGAAGAGGCTGAAATGCCAGAAACCGGTCCCCGGTAGCTTGTTTCCTTCCCAGTGTAAGAATTGGCTTGTGTAGTTTGGTTTGCCCTGTTCCCATCATGCACTGGGACAGGAACAGACTAATTTGCATACAGCCAGGTTCTGAAACTGGGATGGTGCAGTGAGCTAAAAAACGGTGTTGGATCTAGCCCTGATCTCTTGACTGGGTGAGAGTATTCTGTTTAATTCAGAGACTCTGTCCCTCACCACCCCTTGTTGTAAATATTTTTGTCCACCCTAAGCGTGGAAGGGTATACTCAGATGTGAGTCCCTTGCTCATTGCACCATCAGGTTTCAAGCAAGCCGGGCCGAAGAGGCTGAAATGCCAGAAACCGGTCCCCGGTAGCTTGTTTCCTTCCCAGTGTAAGAATTGGCTTGTGTAGTTTGGTTTGCCCTGTTCCCATCATGCACTGGGACAGGAACAGACTAATTTGCATACAGCCAGGTTCTGAAACTGGGATGGTGCAGTGAGCTAAAAAACGGTGTTGGATCTAGCCCTGATCTCTTGACTGGGTGAGAGTATTCTGTTTAATTCAGAGACTCTGTCCCTCACCACCCCTTGTTGTAAATATTTTTGTCCACCCTAAGCGTGGAAGGGTATACTCAGATGTGAGTCCCTTGCTCATTGCACCATCAGGATTCAAGCAAGCCGGGCCGAAGAGGCTGAAATGCCAGAAACCGGTCCCCGGTAGCTTGTTTCCTTCCCAGTGTAAGAATTGGCTTGTGTAGTTTGGTTTGCCCTGTTCCCATCATGCACTGGGACAGGAACAGACTAATTTGCATACAGCCAGGTTCTGAAACTGGGATGGTGCAGTGAGCTAAAAAACGGTGTTGGATCTAGCCCTGATCTCTTGACTGGGTGAGAGTATTCTGTTTAATTCAGAGACTCTGTCCCTCACCACCCCTTGTTGTAAATATTTTTGTCCACCCTAAGCGTGGAAGGGTATACTCAGATGTGAGTCCCTTGCTCATTGCACCATCAGGATTCAAGCAAGCCGGGCCGAAGAGGCTGAAATGCCAGAAACCGGTCCCCGGTAGCTTGTTTCCTTCCCAGTGTAAGAATTGGCTTGTGTAGTTTGGTTTGCCCTGTTCCCATCATGCACTGGGACAGGAACAGACTAATTTGCATACAGCCAGGTTCTGAAACTGGGATGGTGCAGTGAGCTAAAAAACGGTGTTGGATCTAGCCCTGATCTCTTGACTGGGTGAGAGTATTCTGTTTAATTCAGAGACTCTGTCCCTCACCACCCCTTGTTGTAAATATTTTTGTCCACCCTAAGCGTGGAAGGGTATACTCAGATGTGAGTCCCTTGCTCATTGCACCATCAGGATTCAAGCAAGCCGGGCCGAAGAGGCTGAAATGCCAGAAACCGGTCCCCGGTAGCTTGTTTCCTTCCCAGTGTAAGAATTGGCTTGTGTAGTTTGGTTTGCCCTGTTCCCATCATGCACTGGGACAGGAACAGACTAATTTGCATACAGCCAGGTTCTGAAACTGGGATGGTGCAGTGAGCTAAAAAACGGTGTTGGATCTAGCCCTGATCTCTTGACTGGGTGAGAGTATTCTGTTTAATTCAGAGACTCTGTCCCTCACCACCCCTTGTTGTAAATATTTTTGTCCACCCTAAGCGTGGAAGGGTATACTCAGATGTGAGTCCCTTGCTCATTGCACCATCAGGATTCAAGCAAGCCGGGCCGAAGAGGCTGAAATGCCAGAAACCGGTCCCCGGTAGCTTGTTTCCTTCCCAGTGTAAGAATTGGCTTGTGTAGTTTGGTTTGCCCTGTTCCCATCATGCACTGGGACAGGAACAGACTAATTTGCATACAGCCAGGTTCTGAAACTGGGATGGTGCAGTGAGCTAAAAAACGGTGTTGGATCTAGCCCTGATCTCTTGACTGGGTGAGAGTATTCTGTTTAATTCAGAGACTCTGTCCCTCACCACCCCTTGTTGTAAATATTTTTGTCCACCCTAAGCGTGGAAGGGTATACTCAGATGTGAGTCCCTTGCTCATTGCACCATCAGGATTCAAGCAAGCCGGGCCGAAGAGGCTGAAATGCCAGAAACCGGTCCCCGGTAGCTTGTTTCCTTCCCAGTGTAAGAATTGGCTTGTGTAGTTTGGTTTGCCCTGTTCCCATCATGCACTGGGACAGGAACAGACTAATTTGCATACAGCCAGGTTCTGAAACTGGGATGGTGCAGTGAGCTAAAAAACGGTGTTGGATCTAGCCCTGATCTCTTGACTGGGTGAGAGTATTCTGTTTAATTCAGAGACTCTGTCCCTCACCACCCCTTGTTGTAAATATTTTTGTCCACCCTAAGCGTGGAAGGGTATACTCAGATGTGAGTCCCTTGCTCATTGCACCATCAGGATTCAAGCAAGCCGGGCCGAAGAGGCTGAAATGCCAGAAACCGGTCCCCGGTAGCTTGTTTCCTTCCCAGTGTAAGAATTGGCTTGTGTAGTTTGGTTTGCCCTGTTCCCATCATGCACTGGGACAGGAACAGACTAATTTGCATACAGCCAGGTTCTGAAACTGGGATGGTGCAGTGAGCTAAAAAACGGTGTTGGATCTAGCCCTGATCTCTTGACTGGGTGAGAGTATTCTGTTTAATTCAGAGACTCTGTCCCTCACCACCCCTTGTTGTAAATATTTTTGTCCACCCTAAGCGTGGAAGGGTATACTCAGATGTGAGTCCCTTGCTCATTGCACCATCAGGATTCAAGCAAGCCGGGCCGAAGAGGCTGAAATGCCAGAAACCGGTCCCCGGTAGCTTGTTTCCTTCCCAGTGTAAGAATTGGCTTGTGTAGTTTGGTTTGCCCTGTTCCCATCATGCACTGGGACAGGAACAGACTAATTTGCATACAGCCAGGTTCTGAAACTGGGATGGTGCAGTGAGCTAAAAAACGGTGTTGGATCTAGCCCTGATCTCTTGACTGGGTGAGAGTATTCTGTTTAATTCAGAGACTCTGTCCCTCACCACCCCTTGTTGTAAATATTTTTGTCCACCCTAAGCGTGGAAGGGTATACTCAGATGTGAGTCCCTTGCTCATTGCACCATCAGGATTCAAGCAAGCCGGGCCGAAGAGGCTGAAATGCCAGAAACCGGTCCCCGGTAGCTTGTTTCCTTCCCAGTGTAAGAATTGGCTTGTGTAGTTTGGTTTGCCCTGTTCCCATCATGCACTGGGACAGGAACAGACTAATTTGCATACAGCCAGGTTCTGAAACTGGGATGGTGCAGTGAGCTAAAAAACGGTGTTGGATCTAGCCCTGATCTCTTGACTGGGTGAGAGTATTCTGTTTAATTCAGAGACTCTGTCCCTCACCACCCCTTGTTGTAAATATTTTTGTCCACCCTAAGCGTGGAAGGGTATACTCAGATGTGAGTCCCTTGCTCATTGCACCATCAGGATTCAAGCAAGCCGGGCCGAAGAGGCTGAAATGCCAGAAACCGGTCCCCGGTAGCTTGTTTCCTTCCCAGTGTAAGAATTGGCTTGTGTAGTTTGGTTTGCCCTGTTCCCATCATGCACTGGGACAGGAACAGACTAATTTGCATACAGCCAGGTTCTGAAACTGGGATGGTGCAGTGAGCTAAAAAACGGTGTTGGATCTAGCCCTGATCTCTTGACTGGGTGAGAGTATTCTGTTTAATTCAGAGACTCTGTCCCTCACCACCCCTTGTTGTAAATATTTTTGTCCACCCTAAGCGTGGAAGGGTATACTCAGATGTGAGTCCCTTGCTCATTGCACCATCAGGATTCAAGCAAGCCGGGCCGAAGAGGCTGAAATGCCAGAAACCGGTCCCCGGTAGCTTGTTTCCTTCCCAGTGTAAGAATTGGCTTGTGTAGTTTGGTTTGCCCTGTTCCCATCATGCACTGGGACAGGAACAGACTAATTTGCATACAGCCAGGTTCTGAAACTGGGATGGTGCAGTGAGCTAAAAAACGGTGTTGGATCTAGCCCTGATCTCTTGACTGGGTGAGAGTATTCTGTTTAATTCAGAGACTCTGTCCCTCACCACCCCTTGTTGTAAATATTTTTGTCCACCCTAAGCGTGGAAGGGTATACTCAGATGTGAGTCCCTTGCTCATTGCACCATCAGGATTCAAGCAAGCCGGGCCGAAGAGGCTGAAATGCCAGAAACCGGTCCCCGGTAGCTTGTTTCCTTCCCAGTGTAAGAATTGGCTTGTGTAGTTTGGTTTGCCCTGTTCCCATCATGCACTGGGACAGGAACAGACTAATTTGCATACAGCCAGGTTCTGAAACTGGGATGGTGCAGTGAGCTAAAAAACGGTGTTGGATCTAGCCCTGATCTCTTGACTGGGTGAGAGTATTCTGTTTAATTCAGAGACTCTGTCCCTCACCACCCCTTGTTGTAAATATTTTTGTCCACCCTAAGCGTGGAAGGGTATACTCAGATGTGAGTCCCTTGCTCATTGCACCATCAGGATTCAAGCAAGCCGGGCCGAAGAGGCTGAAATGCCAGAAACCGGTCCCCGGTAGCTTGTTTCCTTCCCAGTGTAAGAATTGGCTTGTGTAGTTTGGTTTGCCCTGTTCCCATCATGCACTGGGACAGGAACAGACTAATTTGCATACAGCCAGGTTCTGAAACTGGGATGGTGCAGTGAGCTAAAAAACGGTGTTGGATCTAGCCCTGATCTCTTGACTGGGTGAGAGTATTCTGTTTAATTCAGAGACTCTGTCCCTCACCACCCCTTGTTGTAAATAGTCTTCTGACCACAAACTGCTGGGGCAGTGGCAGGGCCCTTTTCCCATCCTGAGACAAGTGACTCCTGTCACCTACGAACTAGAGACGGACTCCATCTGAGGGATCACCCAGATCTATCATGTAAACCTCCTAAAGAAGTGGGAGGGATCCCGTCCTGTCCTGTCCGTACTACACACCCTTCCTTTCGAAGGATGCCTTGACCGTGACCTGCCTGAGCGAAGCAAACAGGAGCTCAGAAGGTCCTTGTCCTCTGTGCAAATGGTGTTTTCATCCCTACCGGGACACACACCACCGTGGTGGAACATGCCATCCAGACAGAACCGGGAAAAAAGGTAAGACAAAGACCCTACCGCATCCCCGAAGCCCGTAGAGCCGTCATCAAAGAAGAGACGAACCAGATGCTAAAAATGGGCATCATAGAGCACTCCAACAGCAGCTGGAATTTGCCCATCGTCCTTGTCCCTAAACCCAATGGCTCCACTAGGTTCTGCATAGACTTCAGAGAAGTAAACAAAATAACGGCCTTCGACTCCTATCCCCTGCCTCGCATAGATGAGATGGTGGAGAGCATAGGCAAAGCCAGGAATATAAGCACCCTTGACCTGTGCAAGGGATACTGGCAGATCCCACTTAAAGAAGAAGACAGACCCAAGACAGCCTTCTCAACCCCTGAGGGCTTGTTTCAGTTTAAACTAATGCCCTTAGGACTTCACGGAGCCCCAGCGACGTTTCAGAGGGCTATGAACTTGGTGTTACAGCCCCATGTGCGATACGCTGGGGCATACCTAGACGACATCGTCATATATAGTGACAGTTGGGAACAGCATCTGCTCCACTTGCATTCAGTCATTTCCTCCCTAGGGAAACATGGCTTCACCATCAACCCCTCCAAGACAACGATAGTGGCACAAAGTGTGAAATACCTGGGATACCTGTTGGGTGAAGGGCTCATCCGTCCTCAGGACAACAAGATCAAAGCCATTCAAGCCATACCATTCCCTCAAACCCAGAAAGAACTCTGTGCCTTTGTTGGTTTGCTGGGTTATTATAGGAGATTTAGCCCGAATTTCTCCCGAACCACGGCCCGCTGACCGACTTGTTAAAGAAGGCCACCCAGACAGAAGCGATGCTACGATCTCCCTCTCCCCTGTTGGTCAACGCATTTGGCCTTCTTAAACAGTCCCTGGTTTCTGAGCCAGTGTTAATCAGTCCTGACTATACACAACCCTTCACCCGCAGACTGATGCCTCCGACCAGGGCTTGGGGGCTGTCCTGTCACAGAAGGATCCGAATGGGGTCGAAAAACCATCCTATTCCTCAGTAGGAAACTCTTCCCAAGAGAAGTGAACTATGCAGTTGTCAAGAAAGAGGCTCTAGCGATTAAATGGGCAGTGGAAAGCCCTCGATATTACCTGGAGGGGCGTGAGTTTCTCTTATACACCGACCACGCTCCACTTGAATGGATGGCCCGCAACAGGGGCCACAACGGCCGGGTCCTCCGGTGGTTTCTCTCTCTACAGCCCTTTCGGTTCAGAATACTACACAGGAAGGGGCTGCAACAGGGTAACGCGGATTATCGCTCCCGGTATCCTCCTCCCACAACCCCTACAAGAAAGACTGCTAGGGAAAGGGGATGTGGAGAAGAAGCGGCCCTTACCTTCCCGGGGCAAAGTCCGAGCGTGGGGGCCCTATTCCCCGTACCCGGTCAGACAGCGTCCCTATCACACAGGACTCCTTCTCTCTCTCCTCCCCTAGAGGAATCGGCATCCACAGCCAAGCCCGGAGGACCGGAAACAATCTCCCGCGACCCCGGAAGTGCAACACCCTTTGAGGAACCGGAAGCGGCCGCCTCTGACCCCGGAAATGCTTGTCCGGAAACCTACCAGGAAGATAGAAAAGCCATCAGGAAAGAAGGAGAGAGGTTCCAAGCAGCAGACTTGTGGCAGGAGGCAGCGGCAAGCGAAGAACCACCGCTAGTGAGCGGAGTGGAGCAGCAAAGCCGAAGTGAGGACGAGGAGGAGGACGTCTGGACCGAAGACTGGTGGCGTCCTCAGGAGGTGGCTGGAGAGCGGCTGCAACTCGCCGGAGAGTTGCGGCGGGGCACGTGAGTACACTCCATCCTTTCTCAGTGTCCCCCTCCCTGTAAATAGTTGTACATATTGTGGTATAGCTTCACGAGCACGAAGGCACTGTATATTGACTCCTATCACTTGCACGGTAAAGAAGCCCGAACACCTTCCTCGTCACTCGCCACCCCTTTTCCCCTTTCCCCTCTTACTTGCCTTGTCCATCCCACCTTGCCGTCCCTTGCTCACAGTCAGTTTCCGGTCCCCTCACTCCCAGGTGTAGGTGGAGGTGCTCAGACGTCCTTTGCCCGGACTAAAGCCCTATACTCTTCTCTCTCTTTTTGCATACCTCCGAGGAGTACCAGTATCCTGAGGCGAAGAAGACGACATCAGCCAGGAGAAGAAGCCCGAACCAAACGACCCCACCACGCCAGCCCGACATCCCAACAACCTCGCCCTGCATATCCAGCCGGAATCCATCCACCAAAAACCTTACCTCCAACCCGACTTTGTCCAGAACTTACATTAGATACCGTTGATCATAGCACACTATATCCGGCCTCCCCGCCTGTTATTCCGGTCCGCCTAACTCCCTACTCAACATGCGTACAATCTTACAATGAGTATCTGCAGAACTGGATTCAAAACGGTTTCAAAGACCCAAAGGGTGGCACAATTAAGCATAAAACGCTCTGGGAACAAGTAGATATTTTACAGAAAGAACTACAAAAGACTCACGTGATTCATACACTGAATCATCAACGTGATGGCGTTCACGTTGCAGGGAATTCATTGGCTGATGAAACCACGTAGGCAGCTGTGCAAACGGCTTCCGTAGCTGCAATCACTCGGTCAAAACAAAAATAGACAGCGAAATAATGCAAGCTGTCACTGCTTCAATCAAAGACAGTGGTTAGACACTTCCGAAAGGCTTTCCAGTAAAGTACTCATATATAACTGATGCGAATAATGTTCTTTTTGCTCGAATCCCTGGAGTCTGGGAAAGAGCAATTCCAAACATGGAACACAGGTTAGGACTAATCGTAGCAGCACATGAAGGGCTCGCCTCTGCACACGCAGGAGTTTCTGCCACAATATCTTTATTAAAACAGAGATATTGGTAGCCACGCATAAGGAAACAAACTAGGAACTATGTTCTAGAATGTGAAATCTGCCAAAAAATGAAAGTTTCTACAGTGAAACGTCCTGCACAGACGCCTCTTCTAATATCAGATAAACCACTAGCGTGTGTTAACCTAGACCACTGCGGTCCCTTGACAAGGGATGGCAATTATTAATATATCATGGGCGCAGTGGATTCCTGCACAAGATTTATTTGGATGTTGCCCCAGTGCTCGGCTGACGCCAGAACTGTTATAAAGGATTTGCGAGTCTTTATCGGCAAATACGCAATTAGCATGCTACATTCTGACCAGGGTCCTGCGTTTAGCTCTCGAGCTTACAAGGAGGCCATGGCTAGCTTGGGCGTAGCATTGTGGTATTCTAGTCCCTTCCATCCTGAGGGTGATGCAGTAGTGGAAAGAAAAAACCGTGACATAAAGCAAACCATAAAAGCTATGCTATTAGGTTCGGGTGATGGGTGGGTCAAACATCTAATAAGTGTCCAACGTAGTCTTAGCAATCTGCCAAGAAATTCTCTGGGTGGAGTCACTCCGTATGAACTAATGTTTGGTACTAGAATGATAATCGAAGACCTCGATTGTCAGACTTCAGTGGTGGAACAAAAACCCTTTGATGTCAAAGATCGTGTGACTGTTTTACAGGACTTAATGAAACAAGAAGAAGTCTGAGTACTACAATACAGAAGCAAACAACCACTGAAAAAATAAACACCTGTCCCAGCAAGGCCTGTCTGGATTCCAAAGATTGGGGATCTGGTCAGGGAAAAAAGTTATGGTAAAGAAGGAATTTGGGCCTTCTTACAGAAAAGCTGTACCTGTCTTGGCAATCCAAGGAACAAGATCAGTAGTACTACCGCCCCTTGCTGGTAAAAGGAAGAACAGAGTTGTATCCATCGACCTGGTCAAACCACAACATGTGGCCAATAATAAGTAGAAGGCCCAGTGGACTCCCAAGATGTAACAGAAGACCAAACCTCGCTACTATCCAAGAGGTACAAACTGAAAGACTTATCACCTTTGATAAACCTGCAGTAAGAAAAGAAGGACTGTGTAACAAAGCCATGGAACTCGTGCCACTTGAGACACAAATAACAGTTCGTCAAGAAACCCCCGTCTACAATGATGTAGCGTCTGACTATACCAATATGACAAAGGATGAAGCAGCTCTAGTGATTTCAAGTAATCCTGATGCAATCCCAACAATTGACAGAACTGCTTCTGGCTACTTTATCAACTTCGATAACTTTTCTGAGGATCCCAGTGAACCTGAGGATAAGCCAGCAAAGAAAAACATCAAGAAAAAAGTAACAGAACTCCTTCATCTACTGGAAAAAACATATCTGGTTTCACCATGGATTGAATTTTGGATTGGATTAGGTATATTTTTCTTCCTGCTCTGGCTCATACTAGTGTTAAGCTTGGGAAGGATGATTGATGGAAAATATAGTACTATGGACACAGCAAGTAAGAAAATCAACTGGGTCCTGAAACCTTACAAATCATCTCATCGTGAAAGAAGAGGCCTGTCAGCAGTGAACATCACAGCCATTCCTACACCTGGGGGTATAGCATGGGACACAACTGATTATGACATCTATGGTCCAGTGGAATTATTGAGTTTAAGGTTTCTTTGAGTGACTTTGTCGCACCCAGTACAGTTTCTGATGATTGGGACTTTGAGACTGTTAACAATATGATGAAAGATGTAGAAATGTCAGCTAAATTTATAGAACATGACTACTTAGAAGGGTCATCAGATTATGAACAAATATATTGTTTTAATCATTATGGTCACCATTATTTGCATACATCTGCAAGCCCTAGAAATGTGTTTCATTACAATCAATGGGAACATTGTCCAACGCCGTCAAAAGGCAGCTATAAAACATTTCAAGAAAAATTGTCGTACTTCTCAGGGTTTAATGTTACCAATCCAGAAACGTTTTATTTTAAAAATATAAATAAGACAGATATGAAAACAATGTTGACCAATACTAAACAAATTTATTCAGCAAACTTTTATGCTCAGCTGTCCACATTAGGTTTTGACTTTTGGAAAGACAACATTGAGACAAAAACTGTCTGTGGCGCGAAAGACTGGCAGGTGCAAGGTTTAGAAGCCCTGTTCAGAGCCTGCATAATACCAGAACAAATAATGTTTTTAAATGACACTGTTCAACAAACTTCTTGTCTTGGCCTAGCTAAGATAAAAGATTTAAATAATCTGTCTATACCTAAACCCACATCTGACAGTGATAATGCTACATAAGAGGAGGTAGACGTACCCTACATTTTTAAAACAGAACAGAACAAATCCTGATTGGAAAAAATGGTTAATCTGGCCCACAGACACAAATAACTATCAAGATAGGTTCCTGAACAAAACACAGGGTTTCAAAATGAATAGGCCAGATCCAAGATATCCCCAGAGACAACATCCAGGGATAGTAACCACTTACAGTGTAGGGAAATTGTGGCTTGAGTGGCTTCAGAAATCTACACTTCCAGAAATAAAACAACACTTATCTTTACTTAAAGAAACAATGATTTGCGAGATTTCTTAATGGGGCCTCGCAAACCACAGCAAAAACATTTCATATACGCCGGAATATATGCGGCATACAACAAAATATGGAAAGTGACGCAAATGGAAACTGCGGAAAGAATACGAGAAATTGATCGTCTGTAGTGGACAAGGGGTTAACGACTCGGTCTTCCAGAATTTATTCTTTGGACAGCATCGTGTCATCTTCCATTGACATCATAGAACAAGACTTGTTAATGTTACAAAATCTCCAGTCTCAATTACGTTCTATCATGCTGCTAGGCTGGACATTGCTAAATCTGCGTTCAGGCTATGTGCCATGGCATCTAATCAATACCACGTCATTGTTTGCTGTATTTAACCTTACAGATAAACAAATCTCTTTGGCACAGAGAGGAGCAGACTATACAGTGCTGAGCATTGAAAAACTCTAAAGATTACAATTAACAGTTTCTGAGAAACCTGTCATTGAATGGATAATTCATGGCACCATTACGATACCAGTGACGTCTTTCCTGTTTCAGTATTGTCTGAAGCATATACCAGAGGGCCTGTAGGAAAGGTTGGGTAAAGGTTGGGTAAAGAATACATTAAGTTGACCTGGGCTTTACCAGACACACACAGATGTTGGAATAGGGGACATGTAGTATTCCTTAGTGGTAAGAATTGTAAAAACTTACTGAGTGGTACACTTTTGTGCCAGGGTATTAATTTGCACGGAGCCTGCGACGGTTCTGCAAATAACCTCTCTTGCCACCTGCACGGTACCCCCTCCACAGCAATAGTACCGGTTTTTAGGTAACTATTCAATGGCAGCTACGTTATGTTCAATGATCATAGCTGTTGTGGCATGTTGCCAGGAAAAAGTTATCTTGTAACTGTGTCTTCCACGGTCACTTGTTGTATGCTAGTATTGTATCCAAAAAGCGAGACAGGAAGGGAGACAGCTTTATGGCCTTCACTGAATATCTCTTTTATACGAATTGCTACTTTAAGCAGAATGAAAGCCATTCTTCTACAAAAAATGTGCTACTGACCTCGTCTAAAGAAACGTATGATCTGCAAGTAGCAAGGTCTTCTGCAGAGATACATGCATTATTATCAACAAACTGCCCAGTACATTTCACAGAAATGTTAAGTCAAATCTTAAACATGTCTGATACCAGCGGCATCGCACATGTATTTAAGACGATTTTTTCGGGACTGTTACCACCACTTGAAGAAGTTCTCAGCATTTTTCCAAATTTTGTGCACTCTGTGTTCGGCGGCCTGCCTCTCATCTTGGGACTAGTAGCAGGAATTCTATTTTTATTCCTTCTGCTCCGATATGGCAAGTCCGACCACCAGCAACACCCAGACCACCATGGAACAATGCCTCCTTGCCATGAGGTATCGTGAGAGGATTTCACAGATTCTTGGCTTGGCTCGATTAAGAGATCTGAACACAACCTGGTTTCTTTCGTTCAGACCAATCTGGCAAGATTGCATCTTACCTGTTCTTCGATGCCTGCTTTGCGGACAGGAATTCATGTTGGACATTTGTCTTACACTTCCATCAGTACTGCCATCGGATGTTGACGCTTTGCTAGGTCCTGTAACGGCTCATGCATCGTGTTGCCCCCAACAGCTGCCTATTCTGATGACGGCTTTCATTGAAGTCTAACTGAGGGTGAGATACGAGAAACTACAGGCACACAGGTACCATCTACTACGGACATTGCTAATGCATCAAACGCTGATGGTGATGATCCACAAATCTGCACTTTTGATCTGCTAACTGAAGTGGTTCCACTTTCACCTACTACGGTAGACGGTTTCTTTGCCAGCCTAGAAGATCTGATGTTTTCTCCTGACACTCCTGAGAATAACTTTTGATTAATTCACACAGCGTTCCCTGAACTCTGCAATTCGGCCTTCATTTTTCAAAACAATCCACTAATTTGAATTTTTTTCCAAAATAGAACTTTGGCACAGACTAATCTGCTTACAGTAGAACTATTCTTAGAGAACAAGATTTTGTGTTTGAACTTCCTAAAAAGACAATATTTGGCTTCAACCTCAAAAACAAACACAGTTAATAAACTTATGCTTTGGGACAGATTTCAGGTATCAAATTGATGAATGTACTTTCATTTTATTTAATAAGAGGATATATGCTCATGATTTATGTTTGATTTCAAATGATGCCTATAACCTTTGCATACAGTATGTATATATTTCATGTGAACAAGCCTATTCAAATGCATTTTTGTATTTTGAGGTGTGGATTGTGAACACTTTGCTTTAGATATGTTCAGTATTTAGGTATTATTGAACTTAATAATCGTGGAGTGGGTGTTATATGGGAATCTAGGACCCTAGTGAAAATATCCCGATTCATGCCCATATATAGGTATAATTCACCCAATCCTTATATAGGCATAAGGAATCATTACCTTATTCAGTCTTAGCCTGTGCAGCCCAAATACGGAATGGCTACTTCCACTAAACTCAGAGAATCCACAAAGATTTCTTGGAAAAAACAGCCTTCAGCAGTTAGGGACTACTCCCTGCTTGAATACTAATTTATCCAAGAACTCCTGGAGTTTTCAAGGAACTGAGGCACTAGTGACGATATTATGTCCAACCTTACGTCAAACTCGGCTTCTTCAAAGTATAAATATACCTACATTTGCCAAGTCAAACACACGGTGGTTTAGGAGCAGCTCGACTAACTACTTGCCCGACGCCCTGCAGCAGCAAGTGCCGAAGGAAGCCTACCCTCCAACTGACGCACTGAGAAGACGCTGTCTTTTCTCTTGCAGAGAAATCCAGCTCCGGTGTTTCCAGGCTACCCTTGCAGGTTGCTGGGAGATCGAGTCCTGAGAGAGAGATACAAGACCTCTATCTTTCCAAAACCAAGGTACGGAGCTGATTAGACCCTTAGAGAATTCTTGGAACAGATTATTGGCCGAAAATTGCTAGATTTAAGCTACACCACACTTACTCCTCCCTCGTACTAGACTTAGGTTAGGTACACCGGGGTAGGCGTATTTTAGAAGCACCAGTTGAGTACTTTTAGCCACTATTTTATCACTGTATGTATTTTAAGCATTTTATGTATTCTATGTTTATGGCTTAGTTAGAAACCATATCATGCTCTTACATTACTATTTTATAATACTATTCGTATTATATGCATTGTACTTAACTAGCATTTCTATTGTAGCAGTGCATTTCTTATGCTTAAAAAATAAGACTGTTCAATAAATACTTTTATTGAAAACGCCCGTCTCTCTATTTCTAAAGCAACTCTGGTGAAACGAAGCATGCACGAATGACTGAGTGAAATAGCCGTCTATTATTTCCGCGACTCTAGAGATACATTTCATTCTGGGGAAACAAAGTTGTCATGTTATTTGGTTGTCAGAGACTAATCCCTTCTTGTACTTTCAAGAAAGTTTCCAGTGACCTCTGAGCTAGCTGGCACTCACAATTAAGTCTAATATATACAATAGAGACCTAGTTGACTTCAGTCCTACTTCTAAACTATAGTATATGTTATTGCAATGTGCAGAGCCTATTGGGAATATAGGAACTACACTACAAAGTCATATTGCAATTGGTACTATTTGTCAGGGGCCGGTCAAAACCAACCCAACGTAGGCGATTGCAGGTGCGGTTTCGCCCTCGGTTACAGCCTGGTGCGGAAATAAGGGCGGAAGTCAGCACAAAGATGGCCGCAGCGCTGACCCGCGATGAACGCTCGGTGAGCGTTTTAGACATTCTCTAGATTCCTGATTGTCCAGGTGAGGTGCGCTGGGTAGTGCGCACTTCACCGACGAACGTCAGCGGAGCAGTAGCGGTGTTTACAGAGTCCTGTTTGAGAGAAAATTCAGAGCGTTTCCTTCCGAGGGCAAGCTATTAGTTTGCCTGTTGGATTCTCGTAGAGCAGTTTGAGGAGAAGAAGGAGCTTGGAGAGACTTCAAGAATTTAACAAAAATACAGTGAGGAGTTGTAGGGAGGCAGAATATAGCGGGCATGCATAATAGCTTAGCTTACTTTTGAACAGCATTATAAGAAGAAAAGAATTCAGAGGAGTCACCAGACTATCGAGAGGTGTTAGAGGAAATACGAAAGTGGTCAGGAAACTCTCAGTCAGACTAGCATTCAATTCATTACTATAGGACAAGAAAAAGATAGAATTACAAGCAAGCAAAAGAAAAATTCAACACGCAGTGTTTACAAGGGAATACTTTACTTACCTGAGAAATACCGGAACCCCACATAAGACGATACTTCAGTAGTAGGCAGGTGTGAGGTCACTAGCAAAGAGATATGACAGGAAAAGAGGTGTCAGGAGGTCAGTATAACTAATCAGTATAAATCCATGTAATTCCAGCACCAGATAGCCTACAAGAAAAAAGAAAAGATAAGACTGAAGCAATAGAAGAGGAACACTGGCACACAATACTACGGGTAGGTCTAGAGAGAGGGAACAAATATTAGAAGTAAGAAAATTCACAGAATCTTAGAGAGAAATTGTAATAACCCATTTATTTACAGCTACATTAAAACCAGTAAGGAGAAGACCTAGGCAAGAAGTCAGTAGACACAGAGGGGTATCTGTGTAGCCGAAGAAGATGGGCGCAGTCTCTTCTCTGTCCAATTCCCCTTTCCCCGCTGCCGTCCACCAGGCCCTTCGCATTTGAACATTTGTGGGGGCTTGGGGATAGTGGTGTGGAATTGGGTAAAGGCAACGTTCTGCTCCTGCGCAAGTTAACTGGAACACAGAAGCACCTCTGACACTATTCCCCATGTTGGAAGTACCTTTACTTCTAATACATATTCTCCCAAGCAAACTATGCTGCCTCATTTTCAAAAAAAGGTATTGTCCTGGTGTCTCTATCAAGCGGAGGTGTACTGTCATTGTTTACCAAAAATAGTGGGGTGAATATATTAGAATAGGGGAATGTTGCATTAGGCAGGATAACCTCAGTGCAATTCCCTAACTGAAGGATGTCATCATGGTACCGGGTGTACAAGTAGACAGTTGATGTTCTAGTGGTAGAACGGGAGGTAACCAAGTTACAGAGGACCCCTATTAGCTGAATTTTCAGCACCACAATGTGTAATGCATAACAGGACGCTTCAAATGGCAGGGGTACCTGGAGAAGGGGTATTTCTTCATCCACATAGGCTGGGAATTGCATGCAGATCCAATAATCATTTTTATCAATTACTTGATGGGTCTGATGAAGTAGGGTAAGGAAAGAATTATGACGCATTTCCTCCCTATGATCCAAATCCTCTGGTGCTACTGTAACTGAGGGAACAAAGTCAGAGGGGGCTCTGATGGAAGAGGGCTGTTTTTGCAATAGGGTGGCAGAGCTCCAGGAGATATAATAAGCCAATGACCAAAGACATTATACAAAACAACGTACTAAATATGCATAGTTTGGAGTACCAATGCCCTTTCTTGTTCAATTTTAGGATGGAATATGTATTCTCCATATCTAGCAAAGGAATGTGTCTAGTTGTCCTTCCAAATAGCAATACCATTTGAAATAAGTCTTCAGAATTTTGAAATATACAATCTCACATGTGCGGCAGTTCAACAGTGTTTGTTATAGTCCTCACTGTTACAGGCCTTGCAATTGGTATGATTTAACAAAATTCGACCTCGCACCCTCTCCTCCTATTGGTCTTTTGGGCATGGGAGGTATTCCTTTATTCTCCTTTCAGATCTTTGTCGGCAGTGTCCTTATTTTACTAACCTCACTGCATAAGTTAGTCCTGTAAAGTTGGCACTATTCAGTGCATGGCAGTTGGTGCTTGCTTCGTCCTGAGCACTCTTCAGTTTTCTTGGGCCTAGATTGTATCCAGATACAGTTTGTTGATCATCAATGCGTGCAGGAGTGCAGTCACCAGTCCTTCGGTCAGAACGATCCTCTTCCGGGGGCAATTCTGGCCAGAATGGCGGTGCTCTCATCACATTCGATAAATGAATCCAGTTTTTGTGTCCATCACATCAAACTGCTGTCTGTGTTACTAATAGTACCTGCGCCGGCCCCTTCCACCTGGGCTGTAGGCTGTTCTTTCTCACAAAGTTTTTGGTCAGGACCCAGTCCCCGGGCCTGATGTCATGCACTTCTCCTTCCAGAGGCGGGGACCAAGTGTCTCTGACCTGTTGGCGAATGGTAGACAGGGCAGAAGTTAGTTCTTTACAATAATCCAATAAAGCAGAATGTGTCAATTCTTGCAACTTTGGTGGAGAGGCAAACCCATATACATTTGCTGGTTTCCCCATAACAAGCTCATATGGAGAGAGTCTGTTTTTGGACATAACAATTGTCCTCATGGAGAACAAGGCTAAGGGTAAAGCATCTACCCAGCGGAGAGTGCTTGGTGCACATATTGTTTGCAGTTTATTTTTCAATGTAGCCTTGCAGCACTCTACAAGCCCTGCTGCTTTTGAATGATAAACAGAATGGAATTTTTGTTTTAGCCCCAATCCTTGACATATTAGATCCAATATTTTATTCGCAAAATGTACCCAGTTGTCATTCCAGAGACTTCTGTCCAAACCATAGTGAGAGAAGTACTCTTTCAACAACATCTTCGCTGTGCTTAATGCAGTGTTATCTTTCAAAGGGAATGCCTCCACCCAATTACTGAAACTACATATAACGACCTAAACATATATTTTACCATTGGCAGGGGGCATTTCTATGTAATCCATCTGAAGGCATTCAAAGGGGTATTCTGGCAACTTGAAATGACCAGGTGGTACTTGTATCCCTTTTCCCAAATTATGAAGAGCACAAGTCATACAATTCTTAGATCGTTTTACAGCTGTCTTTCTTATATTTTTGTTGACGCATATCTTTTAAATTGTATTTGTCACTCCATCAGCCCACAGGTGTGCAGGACCATGTACCATGGGAAGCATGGGTGGGAGAAAACTGTCGGACAGAACCCACTTTTTCAAATGAACAAGTGTATGCATCCAAGCTCCAGAATGTGTGTCAAAATAATATCCTTCCTTAACCCACTGCTTCCTCTCATCTTCACTTGCAAATGCTTGAATGTCCTTTATCTCATTGCAAGGATCAATGTTTGTCTCCTCCTTATCAGTCCTTGACACTACATAGGTTAAGGTGTACTCATTCATTGCAGTGTGTTTTTCTGTTTCTTCGGCAAAGGCGTTTCCCTGGCCTACATGGTCTGTGTTTTTCTTGTGTGCACTACACTTCATGATAGCCAACTTAGTCGGTAATGCAAGAGCATTTAGTAGTCTTGTAATCAAGGTGCCGTGCTGTATTTTTGCTCCTCCGGATGTAATATACCCTCTCTCGGCCCATAATCGGTCGAAGATATGTGCCACCCCCCCAGGCATATTGGCTGTCGGTGTAGATGTTTACGGCTAACTTCTCTGAAAGCTCACATGCTCTAGTTAGAGCAATTAACTCGGCTGCCTGAACAGATATCTGTTCTATTTTACAGGTTTCAACAACTGTTTTATTGGTTGTTATTGCATAGGCTGCAGAGGTAGTTCCAGCTGGCCTCTTTAGACAAGAGCCATCCACAAATAGTGTTCTATCGACCTTTGGCATAGGAAACATTTACCAAATCTACTCGACTTTTCGCTTCAATTTCAGTGACAATCACGCAATCATGTTGTACTTCATCCTGCTCCAAAGGGAGAGGTATCAGAGTAGTTGGGTTTATGGTGTTACACCGCTGCAAGGTCACATTAGTTACCATTAGTATTAGCTCATACTGAGTCAACCTAGCATTATTTAAATGCTGATTTTTGGTTTTATTCAGCAGTATGTCTACTGAATGAGGTACATAAACCATAACTGGATGTCCAAGGACAATAGAGTCTGCCTGTTTTACTGCAGCAACCGCCGCAGCAATATTTTTTAGGCAGTTTGGTTGGCCTCTTGCTACCGGATCCAATGTTGTGGAAAAATAGGCACATTGTCTATTCTTCTCTCCATTTTTCTGAGTTAGTACAGCCATTGCACACCCTTCTCTCTCATGTACGAACAATGCAAAGTTTTTAGTGTAATCTGGTGTGTCCAAAGCAGGTGCATTGCATAAAGCAGTTTTTAAAGCCAAAAAGCTATTCTGATGTTCCTCCTTCCAAGGGACGGGATCTTCCACATCTTTTTGAGTTAAGGACAGTAATGGTTTGGCCAGATACGAAAAATGTGGTACCCATTGTCTACAAAAGGAGACCATTCCAAGAAATGCACGCATATCTTTTTGAGTTCTAGGTCTGGGAATGTTCTGCACTGTATTCTGTCAAATGATAATCTCCTCCCGCCTTTCGACAGGAGATGGCCTAAGTAGGTTACCTCCTGTTGACAATACTGTTGTTTAGCTGGCGAAACCTTATGTCCATGCAAAACGAGAAATGTTAAAATAGCATGCGTAGCCCGCTTACAAATATCCTCCGTTTCAGCTGTGATCAGTAAGTCATCCACGTATTGCAGTACTACTGTACCTGCAGGGCTCGACAAATCTAAAAAATCTTACTTGACCTGCAGGTCGAGTGAGTAGACTTTTCTACTCGACCTAACAGCAATGCGCTCGACCCACAAACTGATCGCATATGATTTTTTTTCAAAACATTTGCAGCGCCAACAACCAAAAAAAACGTTGTTCAACCAAATTAACAGCAAATTTTAATAATTTAGCACCCAGTTACCTTCCTATGTGTGTATCAAAGTGCTGTGGTGAACGTTTCTGCCAACATACATGGCAAAAAAAACCCATAAACTTTAACATGTCATCTGCTACTCATAAGTTGCTTTGTGCAAGCTCACTCCTCTCAGTTAAGTCACGGTTATAAAAATTTCCCAGCCCTCACAACAAAACTCACTCAGACTGCCCTCAGAATTTACTTGCACAAATAATACTGCATTTGCTCCTCAGGTGCACTTGTGCCATTTTAACAGTTTGCTCTCTCATATGGGACGACTTTCATTTTGGCACTGGACTAAGGACAAACCAGTTGTTCCTAATTCTAAAGACAGGATCAAGGTGGACTTACATCACAGCAATGCACCAACAAGACTAACAAAAGAAAAGGAAGCAAGGACCAAAATGAGAAATGTGTATGTGGCTTCATATAATAAACATCAGCTTCTACTACACTCAACTAGTCTCCAGACATTGTGTGTCCCTTGCCACAGGAACTTTGCAGTCTCTGCAGGAAAGTTGAGTATTGCGAATTTTAACAGTCAAAAATAAACTAATAGAAAGCAAAATCACCACCAAGCTCTATGTATTGCACTGCCGTCAAGACTGTTCCTTCCCAATACAGCATATGACAGCATGGAAAAAAGTCGAGCACCACTTTTCAAATGTTAAGTGTTTATTCTTCAGTGTGATAGCCGGAGAAGAGAGCTAGGTATATATCACCAGCTTCACAAGCATGTGCTATGCCAAGTACTGTAAGCCTTAAATACTTGAGATAGAATGAAAGGAATGCCAAAGTCGTGAGTACCTTCTTGAACATGACATGTATTAAAGGCCTTGATAAGCTTTTATGAGGAACAAGGAAAAATAACGTAATGGAGCTCTATACACCATTTCCTCCAAAATACAGCGGTAGGCAAGGCAACTCTAATTTGTCCGATGTTATGACCACCAAACTACTTTTCTACTGGGTAACATTACTCACAGAATAGGCTGCTACACTTCAGATTTGCGGCACATTGTACCCACCTACAAACAAATCTATAGGAGAACCACATTATCTGTGCTAAAACACTGGCATTCCTTCTCAGCCAGAATACAACACTCTGGAACATTTGAATTTCAGAAGAGAGAAGAAAACCTGGCTGTTCCTGGAATATTTCCCAGACTATTAGTCCTATTAAACAACTCTGAACAATAATCTACAATAGCATACATATGGTTTATATGGACTGATACTAGACAGCATGCATATGGTCTATATAGACAGATGCTGCCCTTTGCTCTGATTATCGTACAACCATAGTAATCTACCCCTGCTACCTAGGAGTAAGAGATACTGATCAAACTAGTTCCAACCTAAAATATATGATTTTACCTCCTACCATCCTAATCTTTAATGAGTTACATTAACTACACACTTCCTACTAGGTGGATGGGGTCGCCTGACAGTCAAGATCCACCACTATCATCCAGTGAGATGGAGGACTCCAAAATAGTCCACCCTTGCAGATCTTGATCCAAACTAAAAACCTCCCGACCTCCGCACTAACCATATGTAGGATGACAGGAACTCAAATAATGCAGATGGATCTCAGGTCTCCCCTTTCACTCACTGTATCGTCCATTAAAAAGACAATCTTAGCTCAACCATGCATACAGTGTTTCTTCAGTTAAGGAAGCATTTGGACGTTGATAGTAGTGGTGTTTGGCTATAATTCGGTTTTATTCTGGATTAAACATATATATAAAAAAATTATAAAAACATATTCCGATTCCCCTCTTAAAAATTAATCATCATACTCATTTACAATTACTATCATGTTTTTTAAAAAATTTCAAACCCACTACATTAGGATATTTATGACTATGTGCATCATCACTGATGTCCGTGTACGAAAACTCATGACTTGAATTAATTGCCTCAAGATGTACAGGATGATATCGCCCTAACTCATAGTAAATATTCCTTACAATTCCCTTTTATCCCGCTGAAAGAGGCTTGGCAAGCATGCTCTTCACCATAGGCATTCACTTTCAGGGATAGTATGATGACACCGAGCAGTCATGATTTAAGATAAGGCCTGCAACAAAACAATATATAAAAACCGACTCACCTCCAAATCGCCCTGCACTCCGTCCCGACTCCCGAGTCCACCGAAGAGCGCGCGCGTGGTGGCGTGCTGCGTCACGGCTGCACTTTAAGCAGCACAGCGCGCGGGGCAGGCCAGGGCCGTCATTGGTAGCGCTTTCGCACGCTACAAGATTGACGGCCCTGGGACCCAGAGAACCAATAGGCAGCGCACCACACCTCCACCACTAAGTTAGGTGGAGCCTGCATGCTGCCCCCTAGAGCCTTCACTGCGCACCGCGTGCACTGGATACTTGAATGCCGTCGTTGCTGCAATTGTAATGATGCCCCCTAGAGCCTTCACCTGCTACTGCAGTGCCAGATAAGCACTCGCCAGGCCGGTCTAGTAGACCTTGAAACTGACTCGCCCTTCAGGAAATTCACTCGCATTTGCGAGCGGGCGAGTACATTTGTCGACCCCTGACCTGGTGGTAAAACACAGTCATCTAGTTGTCTTTTTAATGCCTGGCTATAGATGCTAGGGCTTTCTGTACACCCCTGGGGAACTCGACAGAATTTGTACGATCTTCCTTGGAAACTGAAACTGAACAAATACTGGCTATCTGGGTGTATGGGGATACTGAAGAAAGCATTCTTCAGATCTATTACGGTAAACCACTGGGCTGAAGGTGGTACAGATGAAAACATTGCAGTAATGTCAGGTACAACAGGGTATTGTGGCTCCACTATTTTATTTATGGCTCTCAAATCAACAATCATCCTATATTTGACCTGTCCTGTTCCGTTATCACGTTTAACCACAGGTAAAATGGCACTATTACATAGACTGCTGGTAACTTCTTGTATTATTTTTCCTAGCAATAAGTCTTATATAACTAACTTCAGACCCTCCTCACTTTCTTTTGATATTTTGTATTGGGGAATGCGAGTTAATTTGACTTTTGGCTTTACTGTAATGTGCACTGGCTCAATATCCATTTTTCCTACATCATTTGGTCCATGTGCCCATAAATTTGGATCAATATCCTGCAGTTCAGGTGGTATGTCATTTTTTGTCTGAAACCATGTATTGTGTAGATTGTGCTGTTTTCTTACAAGTTAGGTAGGCACCATCTGGTGTACAGGATATAGTAGCATGCATCATTTTCAAAGCTTTCAAACCAAGCAAATTCAGTAAACATTTCTCAGTTAATACAAATGGCATACTCTCTGTTATAGGACCATTTGTGAAGTCCAATGGTCGCGAAATGGGGCTGGTGACAACGGCATTAGAAAATCCCACCGACTTATCTAGTCTTCCCGAAAGACGAACATGGGGGAGCAAGGGGTGGGAAATGTATGTATTAGTGGCACCAGTATCTAGAATAACAGGCCATTGTCAATAATTCAGCTGGATCTTTAGCAGTCCAAGTACATTCATATGTCTTTATACTGTCTGATTAGTCAGGTAAGGTGTTGTTGACTAATTGATTAGCAGAAATGTGCTTTCCTTGTACTTTCTGAATGTCTTGTCCACTATGTCCTTTAAAAACCTCTTCTATTCTACTGAAAAAATCAGTCACTTCCTCTCCCTTTGTCGACATGCGGTAGTTTTATCCCAATCCACTTTTTTGTCTGGGTAAAATTTCCGTTGTACAAAAGGGGGTGGTGATGATCGGGTAAAATTTCCTGCATTCGTCTTATAATGTGTCCTGGTAAAGCTTTTAATAAATGTGGCATATCTCCTCCCGCTGGTCTACCAGTATCCGCAGCTACTATGTTTTGCCAATTGATAGTTGCACAGTTATGATCCCTGACTGGGCTTCATATATGTTGTGGTACTAAAAAATCAAACAAAAATAAGAGCATTATTCAAGGTGCTCATAAAAAATCTTTGGATTACTTCTAGGATCAAGCAATTCTTTTTTCATGGCCAATAAATCAGCCCTGGTCCAGGGAGAGTGTACAAATTGTGGGATAGTGGGGTGATATCCACCTCTAGGATCAGCAATTGGATGTACTCCTCTGATAGGGAAAGCTGAAGTATCACCACTACGTTCTGGGCCATAGTGTTGGTGGATATATTGATTGGTGGCACCACACATAATGGCATTTAGCTCTTTTTGGTACTGATAACAAGCATTAAACGCATTTTTACATTGCGCCATCGTTAATGTGGAGTGGTCGCTATCCCTCCATAATTTATTCAACCATTCTGGTGAGTTGAAAAGAATAGTACTGTCCTCTAGTAAGAGGTGACAGTCATCAAACAGTCGCATTACCATACTATTAATGACAACATTTTTAACTCTTAATTCCTGCATTCCTTCAAACGTTTCCCAGGCTTCATATTTAGTTATTTCCCCTAGATCCATCCACCTTTGTGTCATTTTTAGGGCTCGTCCTATTAATCCCGCAAGGGATAATAGGACGAGAGTATAGTAGCCAAAATAAGCCATCAAACCTTCGGGCGGATTTCCAAGAGTGCATGTGCTCATGCACGAGCTTGCCATTTGCTTCCCAGCCGCCTTGCATCAGGCAGCTCGGCCTCAGCCATTCACCCCAGCACGCGCTAATTACATCTAATTAATGTCTGCTGTTTCACACTTCTTTCACGGCCGCAAGGCCGTGCTTCAAAGGGATCCGCTCCCCCGCCCCTAAAAGCTTCATAAACTAACAATGGACTGGAATGCGGCCCAGAATAATTGCCAATGGTGAGATTAATACAAGCATTATATCCATCACGTTTTTGTGTGCTTTATCGCAACACCCTAAGTTGGACGGATATACCTTGACATGGGTCGCATGCACAAGTGCTACCAGAGAACCAAACCATAACGGACTGATGAGGCGTGATAACCATGAAACCGGTCTTGTACACTTGTGTATGTATTGGACAACAAAGGACCTGCGATGGGCATGCCCTTTGGATTGTATATCTTAGAGACCGAATAGTTAAAACAAGACTGTAAAATAAAATGTCTGTGAAAAATGATGATGAGTATCGAACCTTTGCAGAGCTGTGATTCACCCTTTATTATGTTATTTATTTGACACTGTAAATAAAGACGTTATAAAAATGGCTGTATTTCGTTACCTAAACAAGGTGCATGAGGCCCGTTTCCTTCCTGATGTTAGGCTCATGGCACCCACGCCGCTGTACCATATGTTTTCATATGTTTATGATATAAAGACAGAAAGCAAATTTGTAACTGCAGAGCCATGCGTTTTGCCCTGCAAGTACACTAACCTGCCCTCACGAGAGGGAAGCAGCTGGAACACACAACGCTGGCGCCGTCCATCTGTCGGCAGTGCCTTCTGATGCCACCACACACGGTGCTGATTGAGCCGGTCGGTATTCAAGCTGCAAGGCGGCGGATCGGGGGCACGTCAACGTGAGACACTGCTGAACGAGACACTTAACCGATCTCTGCTGATCCCGAAGCAGCAAACAGCCATGCACAGCCGAAGGGTGGGAATCAAAGTACTGTAAAAAACAAGGGCAACCGGATTGAGAAAAAGCAAAAGTCCTTCACAATGCTAGACGGGGCTGCACACATGCTGATAACGTAATATTCATTCACAGGTTGTGCAAGTAAACATGCATTGTGCCCTGGAAACCATCCCACAGAAGGTTGTGGAAAAGCCCCTTATGAAGCATGAATTTCAAATAACTCAGCGAGCTATTAGTCGGATTTCATATTCAGACCTCTGTGGCATTTGCTAAGGCGTGCATCGCGTAGTTCTGTTGTCGTATTTCTACACAGTAGACACATCTGCATACAAAAACAGTCACCTCCAGATGGGGAAAGCGTTCGGTTCTCCACTTAATATCGCACAACGCGAACTGGAGAAGCCTCATTAAATTCAACAGGCTTCCAAGCAAGGCAAAGAAATCAAAGTTCACAGAAAAAGTCAGCCTACGGCGCCGCACGATGTAATAGTTTTAAGAAGCAAAACATATCCATTAAGAAATACCCCGCAACAACAAAACTAGTCTCGAGACAAATGCAGTCACTATTCTAAAGTTTAGTGTCGACAGAGCCAGTACGTTCAGCAGGGCAAAAACTCTGCAAGTGATAACGGAAGTAAAAAATTAAATGAATAAAAGCCGCCATTAAAAGGACTTGGAATTAGGCTTAAACACCAATGATAACCTGGAAACAGGGCTCTACTCCGATAGTAACGTCTAATTTTGTTAACATTTTCTAGTAGGCACTTACCTGTGGGTATCATCTTAGAGCAAACTTGATGTATCACCCTATTTTAGGTAACATTTATTTATTACTTGTGAACGTGTGTGTGTATTCACCTAAAAACACACCATCCATCCCCCCACTCCATCCATCCATCCCCCCACTCCATCCATCCATCCGCCCATTCCATCCATCCATCCATCCCACTCCATCCATCCATCCATCACACTCCATCTATCCATCCCCCACTCCATCCATCCATCCATCCATCCCACTCCATCCATCCATCCCACTCCATCCATCCATCCATCCCTCCATCCCACTCCATCCATCCATCCCACTCCATCCATCCATCCCCCCACCCATCCATCCATCCATCCGTCCCACTCCATCCATCCATCCCTCCACTCCATCCATCCCACTCCATCCATCCATCCATCCATCCCCCCATTCCATCCATCCATCCATCCATCGATCCATCCCATTCCATCCATCCCCCATTCCATCCATCCATCCATCCCCCCATTCCATCCATCCATCCCACTCCATCCAATCATCCCACTCCATCCATCCATCCCCCCACTCCATCCATCCATCGCCCCATCTCACTCCATCCATCCCCCCACTCCATCCATCCCCCCACTCCATCCATCCATCCACCCCCCCCCCACTCCATCCATCCATCCATCCATCCATCCATCCATCCATCCATCCATCCATCCATCCATCCATCCATCACACTCCATCCATTCCCACTCCATCCATCCATCCATCCCACTCCATCCATCCATCCATCCATCCCACTCCATCCATCCATCCCACTCCATCCATCCATCCCACTCCATCCATCCATCCATCCCACTCCATCCATCCATCCCACTCCATCCATCCCTCCATCCACTCCATCCATCCATCTATCCCCCCACTCCATCCATCCATCCATCCATCCATCCCACTCCATCCATCCATCCCTCCACTGCATCCATCCATCCATCCATCCCACTCCATCCATCCATCCGTCCCACTCCATCCATCTATCTGTCCCACTCCATCCATCCATCTGTCCCACTCCATCCATCCATCCCCCACTCCATCCATCCATCCGTCCGTCCGTCCATCCATCCATCCATCCATCCATCCATCCATCCATCCATCCATCCATCCATCCATCCATCCATCCATCCATCCACCCCACTCCATCCATCCATCCATCCATCCATCCATCCATCCATCCACCCATCCATCCACCCCACTCCATCCATCCATCTCCATCCATCCCACTCCATCTATCCATCCATCCCCCCCACTCGATCCATCCATCCCCCCACTCCATCCATCCCACTCCATCCATCCTTCCCCCCACTCCATCCATCCATCCCGCTCCATCCACCATCGCCCCCACTCCATCAATCCATCCCCCCACTTCATCCTTCCCCCACTCCATCCATCCATCCCCCCACTCCATCCATCCATCCCCCCACTCCTTCCATCCATCCCCGCACTCTATCCATCCATCCCTGCACTTCATCCATCCATCCATCCATCCATTCACCCGACTCCATCCATCCCTCCTCGCCCCACACTCTATTCCTCCCCCACCCCACACTCCATCCCTCCCCCGCCCCACACTCCATCCCTCGCCCACACTCCATCCCACGCCCACACTCCATCCCTCGCCCTCTTGCCCTGCCTCTATCTCTCACCCAGCCTCTATCTCTCGCCCTCCCTCTATCTATCTTTCGCCCTCCCTCTATCTATCCATCGCCCTCACTATCCATCACATCACCACAGCATCACTCAGGGGCACCATAACATCACTATCCGCTACCAGAGCATCACTGAACGCCACAGCATCACTCGTCGCCGCCACAACACCATTCAGAGCCATCACAGCAGCAATCTGTGCAACCATTCAACAACAACTGATTCAAATATGTTCCCTAAATGTTTCAAACTTTATTACAAATGTCACAAAAAATGTTAATATTTCACTTCTGTTCTTCTATTTTCATCACAATAAAATACACTAAACATAATCTTCCAAAAAGTTATTTGCAAAAGTTTAAGCTATTGCTATTATAAATTACAATAACTTTTATTTAAGTATCAAATATTGAAAAAAATACAACCCATTGTTATTTTTAATATTAATACATCTAAGTCATGTAAATACAACACATATTGCATTACAAATGCTATAGGTGTCACGTTTGCAAAAGTTAACACTATTGGCATTGTAAATGACAAAGTTATTAATTTAGCTATTTTCAAAACAAAAACATAAAAAAATGTGTCATTTACAATACTAATACCTCTAACTTTACTAATGCAAGCATATTGCATTGCAAATAATTGTTTTTATAGTGTCTTTCTCTTCGCGGCCTAGTTATGTATGTCTGACAGGTGTATTTTGTGTTAAACTATACCCAGTTGGTGACCAATTTAACCAGTTGTCCGTTCTACGTATATTTACTGTATCACATTGCGAAGAAGATGGCGTCCTTAGCATGGGAGACGGTGTGCTGGAGGATGCTGGAGCAGATGGTACTACCGAGGTATTTCCTACTGGTCCGTGTGCACCCTGAATATTATTAGCAAGAGTTGTTGTCTGTTGGGCCGGTACAACAGGATGGGATACCTGTTGGATCTGCACAACAGGAAGGTGCACATGCTGTATTTGTGGCGGAGCAACAACGTTAAGTGGTTGGCCCCCAACACCCGGACCTGGTGGGGGAGCCAGTATTTGGACAATATTATATGGGAGGGGTTTGTCTAACAAGTCCTCCAATACTTCATCGACATGTGGGCAAGTTCTTTTGTCTACTGCGACAAAGCATTTTTCCGTTTTCATCCTAAATTCTCTGTCACTTCGTTCAATATTTTCGCTTATCTTCATATTATTATAATCTGCTACTTTGGCCATAGTTGTTTTATTCTTTTCTCTCTCTCTATCTTGTTTTTGTTTCATATTCCTAGTTCTAGCATATTTCTCCCATGTTTGAAATACCTCAAACATAGCAGGTCGGACCTTTCGTTCCATCATACATTGTTGTAAATACTGTAACTTAGCTAAGTCAAAGGTACCATCGATAGGAAACTGTAATCCCTTATCCTTTTTTGTGTACTCATGCCATATTTTATTGTATAGGTTCACGGATACTCCCTTTTCTATCATTAATATCCAACCAGGACTGTCTTCAACCGGGGTGGCGACGCTTTCGTCCAACCGGTGACCTGAACTTATACAACAGAATGTTTTAGAAATGCATTTTTTTATTGTTCCTATTATTTTGAGTCATAACTATTCTTTTACCAAACTATTCAACAAACTTAATGAACCAAACAGCTTTTTAACCAAACATGCAACAGAACAATATCACCAATCTGTGGTGTTCCTTGAATCGTCCGATTGTTGGTCTTCGGACAACACGTTTGTTTCAGAAGGGATCAGCTCGTGGACCTCTGCCACGGAATCCTGTGTCAAGAAGCCAGTCGGGACTTCAGATGGCAGCTGCTGCGCAGAAACGCTGTCTTGTTCGTTCCGGGGCCCCTACGTTCAGTCGGTTCTCAGTCGCTCCTCTCAACCACGGACTCAGCTTAGCCGTTGGATATCCCACGGAGAGTTCCCACCAGAGTCGCCAATTGAGGAAGTGGATCTTTTCCTACCTCGCCCAGGTATGCTCACAACAAGGAAGACCAGCAGTCGGAGGTAACTGTAATATAAAAAGATTTAGTGCGCTGAAGCGGGTACACCACCTCACAGGTACATGTGGCTATGAGAGAAGTGGGCAACTTACACAGTCATAGACAGCCTTATATACTCTTGTGCTGGAACAAGCGTAGGTGGGAATGGATATGACAAATTAGCAACTGCCAAGTATGATTAATGATCACCAGACAATATCATGTACTGGTCCGAACCAGTAACTCTGGAAATATGTATACGTGGCATGCAGAACACACATATAATGATTACTCACTAAATCCCATCAGTCATCAATCATCTCGTGGTACAAAGAAATAAAGCAGAACTGTGTATAACTTGTGCCAAGTATATACATAGGCGGGCCTGTGGTTACAGAGTCAGGCGCTCACTTGATTAGTAATCTGGATATGGAACAAAAGGTCACATCTCTTGTGTCAACAACAATTTGTTGGCGTATCAAGAGAGAGAGAGAGGACTAGTTAGCTAGTCCAAGTCCCCGTGGGATTATATGTATCATCAAAAGAGACTAGCTACATGTGACTTTTTAGATTGAACTCTGACTTGTTTTGTCAGTAGACACTTTGTTGGTGTAATCATAAAGCCCTCACCCACCAACCTAGTTGGTGGCATGCTTCATCATCGGGCCCACCCAGTGGCACCTAGTGTGTCCCGGGTGTGCTACGACGCGGAGCAGGTATTTTTCTGAGAGTGCAGTTGGGGGTTGGTGAAGTGAAAATTAAAACGGCTTGGCGGGGGTCCCAGTACCCAAGGGTAAATTAAATTCTAATAACTGGGCCACCGTCAGCAGTTAAAACAAGGCAGAAAGATTTATGGTGGCTAGTTACGACCTCCTACATCCATGATGGGTCGACATGTTTCAGCCAGTGCCTTGGTGTTAAATCTATTCAGAAAAGGGGGTGGTGATGAACAGAGTGTCTGAATTAAGCAGACCACTCTTACCCAGTCCAAAGATCAGGGCTTGATCCATCACCGTTTTCTAGCTCACTGCACCATCCCAGCTCAGAACCTGGCTACATGCAAATTAGTCTGACCCTGGCCCAGTGCATCATGGGAACAGGGCAGACCAAACTACCAAGCCAATTCTTATACTGGGAAGAAAACAAGCTTCCGGGGACCGTTTTCTGGCATTTCAGCCATCTTCGGCCCGGCTTGCTTGAATCCTGATGGTGCAATGAGCAAGGGACTCACATCTCAGTATACCCTTCCACGCTTATGGTGGACAAAAATGATTCAGAAAAGGGGGTGGTGATGAACAGAGTGTCTGAATTAAGCAGACCACTCTTACCCAGTCCAAAGATCAGGGCTTGATCCATCACCGTTTTTTAGCTCACTGCACCATCCCAGCTCAGAACCTGGCTACATGCAAATTAGTCTGACCCTGGCCCAGTGCATCATGGGAACAGGGCAGACCAAACTACCAAGCCAATTCTTATACAGGGAAGGGAACAAGCTTCCGGGGACCGGTTTCTGGCATTTCAGCCGTCTTCGGCCCGGCTTGCTTGAATCCTGATGGTGCAATGAGCAAGGGACTCACATCTGAGTATACCCTTCCACGCTTATGGTGGACAAAAATGATTCAGAAAAGGGGGTGGTGATGAACAGAGTGTCTGAATTAAGCAGACTACTCTTACCCAGTCCAAATATCAGGGCTTGATCCATCACCGTTTTTTAGCTCACTGCACCATCCCAGCTCAGAACCTGGCTACATGCAAATTAGTCTGACCCTGGCCCAGTGCATCATGGGAACAGGGCAGACCAAACTACCAAGCCAATTCTTATACTGGGAAGGAAACAAGCTTCCGGGGACCGGTTTCTGGCATTTCAGCCGTCTTCGGCCCGGCTTGCTTGAATCCTGATGGTGCAATGAGCAAGGGACTCACATCTGAGTATACCCTTCCACGCTTATGGTGGACAAAAACGATTCAGAAAAGGGGGTGGTGATCATCTGTTCATCACCACCCCCTTTTCTGAATCGTTTTTGGCCACTATAGGTGTGGCAGGGTATACTCAGACATGAGTCCCTTTCTCACTGCACCATCAGGATTCAAGCAAGCCGGGCCGAAGACGGCTGAATTGCCCGAAACCGGTCGCCGGTAGCTTGTCTCCTTTCTGCTGAAGAATTGGCTTGGTAGTTTAGTCTGCCCTGTTCCCATGATGCACTGGGCCAGGGACAGACTGATTTGCATATAGCCAGGTTCTGAACTGGGATGGTGCAGTGAGATAAATAACGGTGATGGATCAAGCCCTGATCTTTGGACTGGGTAAGAGTGGTCTGCTTAATTCAGACACTCTGTTCATCACCGCCCCCTTTTCCGAATCGTTTTTGGCCACTAAAGGTGTGGCAGGGTATACTCAGACATGAGTCCCTTTCTTACTGCACCATCAGGATTCAAGCAAGCCAGGCCGAAGTCGGCTGAAATGCCAGAAACCGGTCCCCAGTAGCTTGTCTCCTTTCTGGTGAAGAATTGGCTTGGTAGTTTAGTCTGCCCTGTTCCCATGATGCACTGGGCCAGGGACAGACTGATTTGCATATAGCCAGGTTCTGAACTGGGATGGTGCAGTGAGATAAATAACGGTGATGGATCAAGCCCTGATCTTTGGACTGGGTAAGAGTGGTCTGCTTAATTCAGACACTCTGATCATCACCACCCCCTTTTCTGAATCGTTTTTGGCCACTATAGGTGTGGCAGGGTATACTCAGACATGAGTCCCTTTCTCACTGCACGATCAGGATTCAAGCAAGCCGGGCCGAAGACGGCTGAAATGCCAGAAACCGGTCCCCGGTAGCTTGTCTCCTCTCTGGTGAAGAATTGGCTTGGTAGTTTAGTCTGCCCTCTTCCCATGATGCACTGGGCCAGGGACAGACTGATTTGCATATAGCCAGGTTCTGAACTGGGATGGTGCAGTGAGATAAATAACGGTTGTGGAGCGGAGGCGGCACCTACCTCGGCGCAACCCAGTCCGGGCGCAGGGGCCATGTCTCCCGCCCCCGGTCACTTAACGTCCCGGACACCCAGGACACCCTTTCTTTGTCATCCCCTGCAGGTACCGACACTGGAGCACAACGGACCGGAAACCCTTGCCCGGAACACCGGAAGTGACGGTCAGTCGACCCCTAGCGACCCGGAAGCGATCGACCTCGACCCCGGAAGTGAACGGCTAGACCAGAACCCGGAAGGTAGAAAAGGCACCAAGGACGAAGGAGAGGTGTTCGGAGCAACCGACTCGTGGCAGGAGGCAACGGACGGCGACGAACCCCTGGGAGAGAGAGGAGCAGCACTGCGAGATCGAAGCGAGGACGAGGAGGAGGACGTCTGGACGGAGGACTGGTGGCGTCCTCAGGAGGAAGCTGGAGAGCGGCCGCAACTCGGACGAGAGTTGCGGCGGGGCACGTGAGTACCAGTTACCCTTTCTCCGTGTTCCCTCTTGTAAATAGTAGATGTAAATAACCTTGTATATAGACCCTAGACTGCACGAGCACAGGGATAATTAGTGACTACTCACGCGCACTGTACAAAGACCGAGCACTGTCCTGCACCTGCCCCCTTTCCTCCCGCCTACCTCATTCTTGCCTGTTCCATCCCCCCCCTTTACCGTCCCGTCCTCACTGGCCTTTCTCAGTACCCTTTCACTCCCCGGTGTAGGTGGTGGGGTGTACCGTTGGAGTACTCAGACTAAAGCCCTACACTTCTCTCCTTTCTTTAAGCCTCCAAGGAGCCTCAGTACCACACCGAGGAGACTACTGGCGGAACAAGGAGAAGTGAATCCTGATCCCCAACATCCTCACCGAGCCTGGTCAACCGCAGTTACTATCGACCCAACCCCGTTGGATTCAAGACTGCGTCCCTCCCTCACTGTGACTTTGTTCTTCAGTTACAATAAAACACTTGTCATAGCTCACTATATCCGGCCTCCCCGCCTGTTATTCCGGTCCGCCCACCACCCAGCTCCACAAGTGGTGTCAGAAGTGGGATATCCCGGAGGCATGGAGGCCGCGGTCAAGCAACTGGCGAAAAGCCAGGAGGAACTGGGGAAAATGATGGAGAGGTTCCTCAAGACGGCGGAAGACGATCGGGGCCAACTACATGACGTGCTGAAGGGACAGGGAAGCGCCCAGGATCAAGCCCTTGAGAAGCTCACTACAGTTATGGGGCAGCAACGACCAGCCACCTCCCTGCCCTCAGTAGTGCTTCAGAAGTATGTCCCCGGAGAAGACCCCGACTACTTCTTCACGAACTTTGAGCGCCTAGCCCAGGCGGCGGCCTGGCCCGCTGACCGGTGAGGCCACTACCTGGGTCCCCTCTTGACGGGAGAGCTGCAAGCTGCATACCAACAAGCCAACATTCAGGGTCAAACCCCCTACGCCGACATCAAGACTTGCATCCTGGAACGGCTAGGAATAGACGACGAGACCTATAGGGTGAGGCTGCGCCAGGCCAAGGAAGGGCCCCAGGAAACGCCTAGGGCCTTGTCCTTCCGCATACAGGATCTGGCCAACCGGTGGTTGAAACCTGCTACGGCCACCAAGGAGGACATTTTGGCCAAAATATATTTAGAACAGTATTTGGCCTCCCTACACCCGGCCACCCAAAAGTGGGTGCGTCAGCATGCTCGCCTCACGCTCGACACTGCTGTAGAGATTGCCAGCGCCTACAGCAGAGCACAGGAAACTCAGCGACCAAAGGAGGAACACCCGTCCCGCATAACTCCTGGAAGTCATCCTCGGGTCCCTCGACCCCCTCAGGTGGTCAGGAAGCCCGACCCTGCTCCTCTGATGCCATACCCTATCCTGCCTCGACCCCACCCACCGGGCCCTCAATGTTACCACTGTGGTGGGTTCGGACATATTGCTCGAGTTTGCCCCCAAAAGGAGGAACCCATGGACATAGGGTTGGCGAGAAACTATGCCTGTCTCACCGCGGACACCACCCCTCCTCCTTTTCGGTGCCCAGTACGGATAGACGGACACGGAATGATGGCCCTGGCCGACACGGGGTGCCGACAAAGCGTTATAAGACCTCAGGAGTTGCCCCGTCCTGTCAGGCCAATGACAGGCAGGGTGGCCATTACGTGTGTGCATGGCGACACTAAGAGCTATCCCACCACCCAGGTCCATGTACAACACCCCACCGACGCGGGCAGTCTGCTAACGGTGGGCCTGATCCCTACTCTCCCGGAGCAAGCGATATTGGGCAGCGACTATAGCGGTCTTCCTCATCTGCTCCAAGACACCACTGAATCCCTGAGGAACTGGTGGGCCGAGGCCCCTTTCTCCCATGACCTTTCTCCTGTGAATCCGGTGAACAGACCACCCAAGACCCGAGGACAGAAGAAAAAAGAAAAGAGAGAATACGCGATGGCCTTTCCTGCTCAAATAGATGTCCATCCCTGGGAAACCGACCGGGAATTCCGCGCCACACAACAGGAGGATCCAGTGTTGCAGGAAGCCTGGGCCCAGGCTCTGGACGCCGAGGACCCCCTACATGTAGGTCCTTATTTCTTTCGAAAAAACGGGCTCCTCTACAGGAAAGGGGGACCCCAACAACCAACCCAGCTCGTTATCCCCGGGCTATTCCGCGACAAGGTGCTGTTTCTGGCCCATAGCCACTTGCTGGGAGGTCATTTCAGCGATGAGAAAACTGGACGCACGATCCTTGATAAGTTTTATTGGCCAGGGGTTCACGGACAGATCAAACAGTATTGCCGGGAATGTCCAGTATGTCAACGCAATAGCCGCTATCGTCCCCCCCGGGTTCCTTTGCAGCCTCTCCCCCTTATCGACGTCCCTTTCACCCGAGTGGGCATGGACATTATCGGACCATTGTTGCCCTCCCGAACCGGATGTCGATATGCTCTTGTGGTAGTTGATTACGCCACCCGCTTCCCTGAAGCGATACCCCTACGCCATCCCACCACACAAACCATATCCAAGGCCCTCATATCCATCTTCTCGAGGGTGGGTTTTCCCCGCGAGATACTCACCGATCAGGGGACGCCCTTCGTGTCCTCCCTCATGCGCCAGGTCTGCTCCCAGCTGGGCATCAAGCAGATAAGGACATCGGCCTACCACCCCCAGACCGATGGGTTGGTAGAGCGTTACAACGCCACCCTCAAAATGACATTGAAGAAACTCCTAGGCCTTGAAAGCAAAAGGTGGGAGGAGATGCTTTCCCATAGCGCTGTTTGCCATCAGGTGCAAACCACAAAGCAGCACTGGATACTCGCCTTATGAGTTGTTGTATGGCAGAGCCCCACGGACACTTTTGGATATGGCTAGGGAAGCATGGGAAGCAGAACCCGACAGAACCCGACCCCTGCCGGAATACGTGGATAATTTAAAGACCCACCTTGAACAGATCAGGGTCATTGTGAGGCAGAACCTAGTGGCCGCCCAAAACACCCAGAAACACCAATATGATAAAGGAACCAAGGCTCGGAAATTCAATCCTGGGGATCTAGTGTTGTTGTTGCTTCCTTCCTCCGACCATAAGCTGCTCGGACAGTGGCAAGGCCCCTTCCCGGTACTAAGAGCCGTGACCCCTGTAACCTACGAAATAGAAACCGAGCCCACCAGAGGAGTAACCCAAATCTATCACGTGAACCTTCTAAAGAAGTGGGAGGGACCCTGTCCCGTACTAGCTAGCGTAACAGAGCCCCCCTTCGAAACATGCATGGATCCTGACCTTCCCGAGCAGCACAAACAAGATCTCAGGCGGGCCTTGTTCTCTTTACAACCCGTATTTTCCTCCCTACCCGGACACTCCACGGTAGTAGAACATGCCATCCACACCGAACCCGGAAAAATAGTAAGACAAAGACCTTACCGTATTCCCGAAGCCCGTAGAGCCACCATACAAGAGGAAACGAAGCTAATGCTGAAAATGGGCATCATAGAACCCTCCCATAGCAGCTGGAACTCCCCGATAGTCCTAGTCCCCAAGCCAGACGGATCTACAAGATTCTGTATCGACTTTAGGGAAGTGAATAAAATATCGGCATTTGACACCTACCCCCTACCCCGCGTAGACGAAATGGTGGAACGAATAGGCAAGGCCAAGTATATAAGTACCCTAGATCTCTGCAAGGGGTACTGGCAGATCCCCCTCAAAGCCACCGACAAACCCAAGACCGCCTTCTCCACGCCGGAAGGCTTATTTCAGTTTAAAGTGATGCCCTTCGGACTTCACGGAGCCCCGGCTACTTTTCAAAGGGCCATGAACCTGGTGTTACAACCACATACCGAGTACGCCGGGGCCTACCTTGACGATATCGTTATATATAGCGATGATTGGGGACAACATCTACACCACCTGAGAGCCGTTGTCACCTCTCTAGGGAACAATGGTTTTACCATCAACCCCTCCAAGACCACCCTGGCGGCCCAGAGTGTGAAATACCTGGGCTACCTGTTAGGGGAAGGTCTCATCCGACCTCAGGACAATAAGATCAAGGCCATCCAGGCCATCCCTTTTCCCCGAACCCGGAAGGAACTCCGAGCCTTTTTGGGTTTATTGGGGTATTATAGGAGGTTTATCCCATGTTTCTCCCAAACAGCGGCCCCTTTAACCGACCTGTTAAAGAAAACCACGAACACAGAAGCACTTCTCCAACAACCTCCAACCCCGGTGGTCCACGCCTTTGAGCGTCTGAAACAATCCCTGGTAACCGAACCTGTGTTAGTCAGTCCAGACTATACCCGAACATTCATACTACAGACAGACGCCTCTGATCAGGGTTTAGGGGCGGTGCTCTCCCAGAGGGATAACACAGGGGTCGAACGGCCTATCCTCTACCTCAGCCGGAAACTATTTCCCCGGGAGATGAACTACGCTGTGGTAGAGAAAGAGGCCCTAGCCATCAAATGGGCAGTGGAGAGTCTTAGGTACTATTTGGAGGGGCGAGAGTTCGAACTCTATACAGATCATGCCCCTCTAGAGTGGATGGCCCGCAATAGGGGCCACAACGACCGAGTACTACGGTGGTTCCTCTCCCTACAACCCTTTCGGTTCAAAACGTTGCACAGGAAAGGACTGCAACAGGGCAACGCTGATTATTTGTCCCGATACCCACCTCCCAGTTCCCCTACAAGAAAGACAGCTAGGGAAAGGGGATGTGGAGCGGAGGCGGCACCTACCTCGGCGCAACCCAGTCCGGGCGCAGGGGCCATGTCTCCCGCCCCCGGTCACTTAACGTCCCGGACACCCAGGACACCCTTTCTTTGTCATCCCCTGCAGGTACCGACACTGGAGCACAACGGACCGGAAACCCTCGCCCGGAACACCGGAAGTGACGGTCAGTCGACCCCTAGCGACCCGGAAGCGATCGACCTCGACCCCGGAAGTGAACGGCTAGACCAGAACCCGGAAGGTAGAAAAGGCACCAAGGACGAAGGAGAGGTGTTCGGAGCAACCGACTCGTGGCAGGAGGCAACGGACGGCGACGAACCCCTGGGAGAGAGAGGAGCAGCACTGCGAGATCGAAGCGAGGACGAGGAGGAGGACGTCTGGACGGAGGACTGGTGGCGTCCTCAGGAGGAAGCTGGAGAGCGGCCGCAACTCGGACGAGAGTTGCGGCGGGGCACGTGAGTACCAGTTACCCTTTCTCCGTGTTCCCTCTTGTAAATAGTAGATGTAAATAACCTTGTATATAGACCCTAGACTGCACGAGCACAGGGATAATTAGTGACTACTCACGCGCACTGTACAAAGACCGAGCACTGTCCTGCACCTGCCCCCTTTCCTCCCGCCTACCTCATTCTTGCCTGTTCCATCCCCCCCCCTTACCGTCCCGTCCTCACTGGCCTTTCTCAGTACCCTTTCACTCCCCGGTGTAGGTGGTGGGGTGTACCGTTGGAGTACTCAGACTAAAGCCCTACACTTCTCTCCTTTCTTTAAGCCTCCAAGGAGCCTCAGTACCACACCGAGGAGACTACTGGCGGAACAAGGAGAAGTGAATCCTGATCCCCAACATCCTCACCGAGCCTGGTCAACCGCAGTTACTATCGACCCAACCCCGTTGGATTCAAGACTGCGTCCCTCCCTCACTGTGACTTTGTTCTTCAGTTACAATAAAACACTTGTCATAGCTCACTATATCCGGCCTCCCCGCCTGTTATTCCGGTCCGCCCACCACCCAGCTCCACAACGGTGATGGATCAAGCCCTGATCTTTGGACTGGGTAAGAGTGGTCTGCTTAATTCAGACACTCTGTTCATCACCACCCCCTTTTCTGAATCGTTTTTGGCCACTATAGGTGTGGCAGGGTATACTCAGACATGAGTCCCTTTCTCACTGCACCATCAGGATTCAAGCAAGCCGGGCCGAAGACGGCTGAAATGCCAGAAACCGGTCCCCGGTAGCTTGTCTCCTTTCTGGTGAAAAATTGGCTTGGTAGTTTAGTCTGCCCTGTTCCCATGATGCACTGGGCCAGGGACAGACTGATTTGCATATAGCCAGGTTCTGAACTGGGATGGTGCAGTGAGATAAATAACGGTGATGGATCAAGCCCTGATCTTTGGACTGGGTAAGAGTGGTCTGCTTAATTCAGACACTCTGTTCATCACCACCCCCTTTTCTGAATCGTTGGTGTTTAATCTGGCTTTCCTCAGGACCTTTATAAAAACGTGCTGGTGCAAATTAAAAATTAAAAAAGTGGAGTGTTATACAGACTATGTGTTACACTGGCTAAGGTGTCTTGGAGTCCGGAGAGCAAAGACGGCACCACAGTTACACCCAGGCTTTGACCAGAACGGCTGGTCAATCCCTTGCCGATTCACTCCAGGAAGCATCAGCTGCTAATCTTCAGCGTATGCATGAAAAGTTAATCCCCCTCTCACACCTAGAAAAACACCATAGCGAGTGTAACACCTTGTCTGTATAACACTCCACTTTTTTAATTTTTAATTTGCACCAGCACGTTTTTATAAGGGTCCTGAGGAAAGGCAGATTTAACACCAAGGCACTGGCTGAAACATATCGACCCATCATGGATGTAGGAGGTCGTAACTAGCCACCATACATCCTTCTGCCTTGTTTTAACCGCTGACGGTGGCCCAGTTATTAAAATGTAATTTACCCTCTGGTACTGGGACCCCCGCCACGCTGTTTTAATTTTCACTTCACCAACCCCCACACTGCATTCTCAGAAAAATACCTGCTCCGCTGTAATCAGGTGTCATGGCACACCCGGGACACGCTAGGTGTCACTGGGTGGGCCCAATGATGAAGCATGCCACCAACTAGGTTGGTGGGTGAGGGCTTCATGATTACACCAACAAGGTGTCTACTGACAAAACAAGTCAGAGTCCAGTCTAAAAAGTCACATGTAGCTAGTCTCTTTTGATGATACAAACAATAATGTGTTACCATCAGCAGTCTTTTGTTAGCCGTAAAACATATGGCATTAGTTTAATAGGAAAGTTAAAAATGAGTCATTGACCTTTAAGCAATGCACCCTGTTCTATTCGCATGCTATCAAGTGGAGTACAAACATATGCTCTGGGGTCATTTGGTATATCAACAATTCCTTGTGTAGATGGAGCGGACACATTATATGTGCTGAGGTGGCAGGCTAGAAATGACTAACACAAAATGGTTGCTGGGAAATACAAAATGGAGGAGCTTTCGTCCATTACTAAAACTGCATTTCCACAATTTCTACCAAGCGATTGGTGGCCAGAGGGTACCTCACCCCCTCCGGAGACAGTGAAAGTAGCAAGAAATCTGGGCGTGCAATTTGACTCCGCCCTCAGTTTCCAACCACACGCTGTGAAGGTAGCATGGACCTGCTTCAGCATTATAAGATCCTTGAGAAAAAATTTCGACTTACTCCCTCTTAATTCTTTTGCAACTGGACTACTGTAACAGCCTCTAGGTAGGAGCCAGCAGAAAAATGTTAAAAAACCTCCACGTGGTCCAACACGCAGTGGCACGGATCGTTTTAAGTCTTCCCCGAAGGTCTTCGGCATCTGCAGCCCTCAAAACCCTTCATTACAGAAAAGAATCCTGTTCAAAATCCTTCTAATCACCTTCAGAGCGTCAAATAACACAGCACCAACATATCTCTTATCTAGATTCACGCCCTATATCACAAACAGAACTCTCAGGTCCTCATCAGCTAACCTGCTCAAACCTCCCAATTTTAGATGCTAAACTAAAGGAGGTAAAACAATAGCAGTATTAGGTTCTAAAGCGTGGAACCTACTGCGTTTGCAAAAAAACGAGACCCAATGCAGAAAGGCTCTAAAAACTTGGATATTCGGAGCAACAGACAAACTCGGTTTCTCACTCATTTAAGACCCTTAGAGCTTCACCTCACCTCAGTATCAGCGCCAGGATGGTCCCTTCGGAGTAACAGTCAGCGCTCTAGAAAACCGATTTTCATTTAATTTAATTTCATTTCAACTTCACTTTTGGATATCAGCTGACGATTTTATAAGCCCTGTTGAAGTTCCCCTTGAGGGAATGAAACGCGGTGTCTGAGTGTTGTTTACTATTGAACTTCCTTATAAAATAACAATTTGAAATAAAGGACTATTATTGATACCACACAAAGTTTACTGGCGCACCCCCACTTATAGTATTCCATCCAGATATATAACACAACAAGTAACATTACACCTACAACAAGCCAGGACTATGGGCTTTGTCAATGGTTGTAAGTTGCAAAGGATAAATAAGCGACAACTATCACTTTGTTGTATATAACACTGAAAATGCGACTGGCTCTTGTGGGCGAGTTTGTTGCCAAAGGATAGAGCAGCCGCCCCTCGAGCTGAGAAAACAGGTTGGAGCTTCACGTTCTGTGATTGAAAAAATGAATTTGTCCTTTTGTCATGTAACTGGAGCTCATGTAAAGTGCTCCAAGCTTGTGCTAGATGAAACTGAAAAATAGTTTCAAGGCTCTGAAGTTTTTCACCCTGAGGGTAAAAATGGAGAGCCCGATTGGGACCCGTCTCAGCAACAGCTTTTAAAAACTGCAGGTGCTGAGAACTGGCAGGATCCGGGCCACTTAAAGCCCTGACGTTAGTGAACCAGGACTGGACCCTTAGATTTGTGGGCACAAAGTCTGGCAATTAGAGTCTCAGCCATATTTCCTTCCTCCTTAGAGGCAGCAGAAAAGGACCACGTATAGCAACATATTTGCCTTTTCTAGGTAGTAGAATGGCCTTGTGTTTAATCGTAACCCTTTGTCATGCTCTCAAGTACCCTGCTCACGCGCCGTCTGCAGATGCCCTATTTGGGAATGCTTGGCACTTGTCATTGCACGCCCTCGGGTCTTGTACCAGATTTGTTCATGTGATACACACATAAGTGGGATTATCACGTCGTGCCATTTCATTTGAAAACCGCAGAGTATGTATGTAGAAATGAATTTTTAGCCTGAGTTGGCAGTCAGAACATCACACCATTTCATACAGCATTTTTTTGCTAATACTGCCGCAGCCGCAACCCCATGGCCCCCCTCTTCGTAATTTTACTCTTCAAGAAGTGGGTGGAGGTGTTCCCTGAGGCCCAAACCGGCACTAGGGAGGGTGCCACAAGCACCCCTCCCCTTTTTTTAATATTTAAATATGTCCCTTGGACGCCTACCCAGGGGCTGAAAAATAATTAAGCGCGGGAGACTGCGTTTGTTTAAAAAAAAAAAACAGGTTCGACCGGATTTACAGATGCTCCCGCGATTTCACAGCAATTTTAAAAAAAATGCTTTTTGGACCAATATAAATAGCTCCCATACAGAAAGAACACCAACATGGGAGAGCAACTGTGGGAAATAAGCATTTGGAATGCAATAGGTCTCACATTTGTGAGAGTTTAAGGTATTGGCACTGTAAATGCCATTTATGTTTTAAAAACCAAAATGTTAGACTACATTTGTCCTTCACTGGGAACCAAACACCCAATTGTAGCGCCTGACTCTCAGAGGATAGCGTTGCAGAGCAGTCTGAGGCTTACTCAAGGGAGGTGGTGTGGGCTAGTAATCGCCATTTGCAAGTGCACGGGAATAACACTCAATAATTGATTGTCCAGTCTGTACTTTGCTTTATAAAAGTAAGAGTAATTTATTAAACACACAATCTACTCAATACTATGCACCAATTTACAAGTATACATAAGCTGCTGGAATCACTTTGTGACATTGCATAACATCTCCACCCGTCCCACAGGGGGGTGTGGTCTAGCACCACCAATCCCATGTATGCACATCATCTTGCCCCAAAATGCAGTCAGTTGAACCTTACCTGGAGCGAGGGCCCTGCGCACTGGCATCATCCCAGTGGCAACCCACCCCGTAACCTCAACCAGCATTTAAAATAGGTACATCTGCCCTGGTGACACACAACCCTGTCTGTGCATTTCCTACTGACCATGAAGTATACACCTCTAAGTCTTAAGGGCTACCAGTCTGGGTTCTTCACCTAATCGCAGCAGAAAGAACACATGTTTAAGCATCACTTTAAAATGACAGTATTCATCACATTTGTTGGACATTAGAATGTGTTGCAATTACAGCCCCTAAAGGCATCACAGATGGATCACAGTATTAAGCATAAACAGCCCTGACACCCTAGCAGGAATGTCGAGCAACATAACCTCATTTGGATTATGACATCACCTTACACAGGTTGTTCACATTACACATGAGATCTGTGGTCCCTCTAGAAGAAACAACATTAGTAAAGGCACTACGGTGCAATTACTTCTCTTCACCTCCAGGGGATGCCCTTCTACAGACATATCCAACCCAGCATTCCACTCCTTGTGGCAGTCCATAGAGCACCCCCAGGCTTAGAACAAAAGTTACAGCCAAGGGGATACAGATGACTCTTTGCTGAGCTCTTGAGGGGTTATTCATCTTAGTCCCTATGAGACTTAGGGAGGAACTTCTTCACAGTGTGCTGGGGGAGACTGTGCTTCTCCAGCAGCTCCCCCTGCACCTTGGCAGACACACACCGGTGGCCCCATCTCCCTTGGGCCACCAAACGCCAAAATAACCAGGTTTCCTTTACGGCTTCTGTAAGCCTGGCAAGGCATTATGGGGCGCTTCTGCCCTCACCGTGCATATTATAGCAACAGCTCTCCCACTGCTCCGAGGAGAGCTGTGCTGCCCCAGGCGGCCTCCTGCCGCGTCTCCTGGCTTTGGTGGGGGGCCCGGTCCCACCCGGACCCCCAGGTGCCTCCTCCTCCACTCTTCTCTTCGCGGGTGCCCGATCCCACCCAGGCACCTCCCCTGAAGACCCGCCGGTCCAGCTGCAAGCACCGTGTCTGCCTGCACGAGCGGGCAGACCAGAAGAGCAGCACTGGTTCCCGCGGCGGCACCCAAGGGTGCAGGCCGGGCTGGGAGCCGGCTGGGGGTGGGCTCCCTGGGCTGCCTCACCTCCCCAGATTCTGGAAATGCGACTTTGGGTCCAGGAGATGGGGTCCCGGGCCCCTCCTCCTCTTCACAGGGAGTGCGCCGGCACTCCCCGTCTTTGCTCTTTTTGGCGGGGGCCAGGGTGGGCTCCAGGCACCCCGCCGGGAGAACATCTTCACGGCCCGGGGATGGGGTAGCAAGCCCCTAGAGACCTCTTCACAGGGGCGCGATGGCGCTCCCTGCCTCCTCCTCACACAGCCATTTTCACTGGGAGCATAGTGGTGCTCCCCGGTTTCGGCGGGGCCCGGAGTTGGGATCCCGGGCCCCTCTCCCCGCAAGGGCATTTTTCATGTGGAGCGCGACCGCACTCCCTGACTTTCCTTCTAATGGAGGATAGTCCCTGGGACATGACCCACCCCAGGGGCATACTCTGGACCGGCGGTGGAGCCCCATGCACTTCGTTGTCGGTACGCAGGGGTCAAAGGTCACCTACCTTCTGGGGGGCATATCTCAGCCCTCAGGGGTCCGATCTTGGTGATCTCTGCCTCTTCCTGCTCCTGGTGGTGCACTCCAGCCACTGGGAGCACTTTTCTTTGTCCTCCTGGTCACACAGAGGGTGGATTCAGCTGGGAGGTGGGAGCTGTCTTCACTGGCTCCCTGCACCAGCCTTTCGCATGGCTCTCCTCCTAGTCCTCTCTTCTCCCTGCGCAGAGGCCCCTGCTTCTGTGCACTGGTCCTGGTCACTTCTCCTGGCGCTGTTCAGGATCCTGGGACAGTCAATGGGTTCCTCCTTCCAACTGCCCATTGCGCCAGGCTCCAGCACCTTCTGCCTCAGCAGACCACACCCCAGAGAGAGCTTCTCTTCCTGTGCAAACACTATTTAAAATTTGGGGAGGGGGCTGGCAGGAAGTCTTTGTTTGTCCTACCAACCAGCGACACATCACTTCACTGCCCCTGCTCTCTCCTTCCTGCCCAGGCCCTTCCAACCAGAGCTGCCTTCTCCCTTGTGCAGCTAGCTGCCTGGCACCAGTCGACAGCTGCTGATGAATTAGCATGTAGTTCCACCCACCTTCTCTCCTTGGAGGGAAGGTCATCAATCAAGGCTGCTGGGGTCAGCCCCAGCCATGCCCTGGTTATGAGCTGACTCAGAGAGATATAACATTTCTGGATGACTCAAAATCAGTACAAATATGACTTTTACTTCTGCAGAATACTTCTTCTCACATAGGTTACAGTGGACTTTCGTGCGTGTCTAGAATTTGTAGGCCCTAGGGAAGTAAAACTAGCCCATGTGCTCCCTATCCCCATAAGAGAATAATGGAACAAACACTGACTTTACTGGGACCAACTCTGCATAAGTCCTGCCACACCCTTCACTTTGTAGCTGCTCCTGGACCGCGCATGCCAGGAATCTCCCCTGTGCAGCTCATACATGTGTGCACACGCATGTACACATGTGTCTGCATGTAACCAACCCAGTGCCCCATACTCCAGCTGCTGCGCAGAGGCCTAGTCAAGCTAGGTGGACACCAGTTAAATACACATGCAGTCTCTTTCATCATGAGTTTACTGTGGGTGAGTCCCAACTTATGAGGCTCTCCCACAGTATAAGCTCAACAAAAAGGTGCTCAAAAAGCGAAAAATCCAGACGGCTCAGAGTGTCAGAACTCCTTTCTAACACAAAACATAAATAAAAGGGATCGTTATTTGCAATGAGACTAGCTCAAACTAGCATAAATGCAAGACCTATTGCATTGCAGATGCTTGTTCATTCTATCACCTGTTTTCTTTCTCATTCCAGGTATTGATATCGATGTCAATATTTTCCCTCATTTTTTGACCTTCACTTCAAAATTTCTTTCCCCTCTCTTATCCGCTTCCTTTCCTTCCTCTTCGCTGTTCTTTATCCTTTTATATAGGTTTGCTCAGATTTACTTTTTTCACCTATTTTTCACGTTTTTTTCTGTCACCAGTTCTAACTCCTCTTCAATTCATCATTGGCTCAGGTCTGTGTTTTCACTGGGCTATTTACGACCCTCTATCCAATTGCTGAGAGTACAACGGAGCACAGGATTCACTTCAACACCTGCAATAGAATACAGCAGCGAAAAACATCAATATGCTTTTTGTCTCAAAAAGCACACATTGGCATAGGAGTGCCTGGCATGGAAGGGAACTACTTCCCTTCACCAATAGATCTGTGTTTCCCGTGAGAAAGAGACGAATACTGTACATCTTTAAAGTCAGCCAATGACTGAAGTGGGGTCATCCACTGTTCCATGCTGTATGCGGTAATCTGAGGATTCCGAGCCCCAAAAAAACAAAGGCAACTTGTTGAGCCTGGCCCTCTCTGTAGAGCCACCCCAAAATGTTTCGCCTTCACCCTCCTGTTTTCTGCTTCGTTTTTTTGTTGGCTTTTAAAACTCTGCACACTTTACCACTACTAACTAGTGCTAAAGTACTTGTGCTCTTCCTTTAACCCTTTCAGTGCTCATGACAGAGCGGTTCCGTCATGAGCCACGGTGGGCATGTGCTCATGACGGAACCGCTCCGTCATGGCACCCACCCATGGGGGAAGCGCCGGAGCTCCCCCCATTGGCAGCCCAACATTGTGCCACAAAAGGGAATTGCAACGGAAGAGCTTCCGCTGCCACCCCCGATCCCCCCTCGGCGACTCTGTGACGTCAGCGCGCACAGCACACTCTGACATCATCAGGAAGCACTGGGACGCCTGGAAGCCATTTGCTTTCAGGCGTCCAAGGAGGGAAGGCAAGTGTTTTTGCACGGTGGGGCCAGATCCACATGCCTCGAGCCATCGGGAGAGAGGAAACAGTGTTTCCTCTCCCCTGATAGCTCAATGAAGGGCATTCCTGCTGCACGATCAACGACAGCGTCGCAATCGTGCAGCAGGAATGCCCCCACTAGACACCAGGGATGTCTTTTGTAATGAAAGGAAGCGACCCCTTGGGGCAGGGTCGCTTCCTTAGGGGGGATATATAATTTGAAGACTTTTTTGCCCCTCCTGGAGACAGATCATCCGATTTTTTGGGCGTTTCTGGTC